>NC_034599.1:1351490-1375136 GCF_900095145.1 Mus pahari | reverse complement strand
CATCCCATCAGAAGCCACCAAACCCAGATACTAATGCACATGCCAGCAAGATTCTGCTGAAGGGACCCTGATATAGCTGCCACTTGTGAGGCTATGCCAGTGCCTGGCAAACACAGAAGTGGATGCTCACAGTCAGCTATTGGACGGAACACAGGGTCCCCTATGGAGGAGCTAGAGAAAATACCCAAGGAGCTGAAGGGGGATGCAACCCTGTAGGTGGAACAACAATATGAACTAACCAGTACCCACAGAGCTTGTGTCTCTAGCTGCATATGTAGCAGAAGATGGCCTAGTTGACCATCATTGGGAAGAGAGGCCCCTTGGTTTTGAAAAGTTTATATGACCCAGCACAGGGGAAGGCCAGGGCCAAGAAGTGGGAGTGGGTAGGTAGGGGAGCAGGGGCCAGGGGAGGGTATAGGGAACTTTTGGGATAGTATTTGAAATGTAAATAAAGAAAATAATAAAATAAACAAAGAAAAAAGAAAAAAGATGTAATTTTCTGTTTCTATCATGTCTAATGCTCCAAATAGATTGGTTTAGTGCATATTACTTTTAGCTTCAGAAGACATCATGTATATTTAAGAGGCATTTAACTACTATAAATTATTTTGATGACTCAAAAAATGTTAATACTAAGTTGTATATTTTAAAATAAATTTTATCAGTTTAATAGAAAAAATAGGAAAGGAGAAAGAAAGAAAGAAAGAAAGAAAGAAAGAAAGAAAGAAAGAAAGAAAGAAAGAAAGAAAGAAAGAAAGAAAGAAAGAAAAGAGGAGAAGGAAAGAGGAGAGAGAGACAGAGAGGAAGGAAGGAAGGAAGGAAGGAAGGAAGGAAGGAAGGAAGGAAGGAAGGAGGAATGGGTGAAAAAAGGAGGGAGGAAAAGAGGGAGAGAAGAGAGGAGGGAGGGAGGTGTTGAGTTAATGAAAGGAGAAAAGGAAAGAGAGGGTTGAACGTCCTTCCTATTTTCCGAGTGACTCTCTGCATCAATCTCCTTTTTTCTGATATGTAAATGCATACAGAAAATTATGAATTCTATAGAAAATTAGGGATCACATCTGGCAAGCTATTTTTGATTTACTGAGCTAGAAATAGCTTTAAAAATTCTTGCCTTTGCAGAGTTGCATAATCAATCATTTGTAACTTTCCTCTGCATATCATCATCAGCTCCACATTACCAAGCTGTAACCCTCTCTCACTTTCCAGCTTTTATGGAGGCTACAATGCAATTGAATTCAATTCTGAACTCAGTAGGGATGACAGGATATAGAGACTCTCAGAAATGCTTCTTCAGGTGATACTATGGTTGTGTGAGCATCACAAAATATCAATATAAAAATCTATATATGGATGATTTTGTGTCCCAGTCACTGAGATTACAAGATCTGACTCCATATCCTGCCTGTGTGCCTTATCTACATTTACATTACAAACAGTATTTATCCTTGACAACAGGACATCAAAAGGCTAAAAACTCCTGTTTAGGCAGGCTGGCCCAAACCAGTTGAATGTAAACCATATTTTGGAGTAACAACAAGACAATCTCTTCATTACAGTCCTCACTACATGCTAGATAATAGTGCCCATGCAATAACACTTAATAATTGCTATAAAAATCACCAATAAAGACCATTAAAAGAATTTCCTAAATTCAAAATTCCAGATCTCTACCTATTGCCTAAGATGATTTCAATATCTCTTCCAGTCCTCATCCTGTTATCACCATTTCATTTATCTTTTATAAATTTAATTTAAAATTTTTTACTTATTCACTTTATATTCTAATAACTACCCTGATCAGTCACCTCCTCCCACAATCTCCCCCTCCCTTCCCTTCCCCTTTTTCTATGACCAGGTGGGTTCCAACCTGGCATTTTAAGTCTCTACAAGGCTGGTAGCTTCCTCTCTCACTGAGGCCAGAGAAGACAGCCCAGCTAGTAGAACACATCCTAGCTATAGGCAAAGCTTTTGGGATAGCCTCTGCTCCAGTTGTTCAAACCCACATGAAGGCCAAGATGCACATCTGCTACACATGAGTTTGGAGGCCTAGATACAGCCTATGCATGTTCTTTGGTTGGTGGTTGAGATTCTGAAAGCCCCAAGGTTCCAGATTAGTTGACTCTTTTGGTCTTTCTGCATGGTTCCTATCCCCTACTGGGTCCACAATCCTTCCTCCTATTCTTTCCTAAGTACCATCCACTGTTTGGCTGTGGGTGTCAGCATCTGTCTGCATCAGCTGCTGGATGGAGCCTCTCAGAGAACAACATGCTCCTGTCTGCAAGCATAACATAGTCTTATTATTAGTGTTAGGAACTGGTGCTTGCTCATGGGATGGGACTCAATTTCAGCCAGTTTTTGGCTAGTCATTCTCTAAGTGTCTGCTCCATCACTCATACCTTTATTTCTTATAGCCAGGATAAATTCTGGGTTGAAAGATTTGTGTGTAGTTGATGTCTCTTCTGCTCCACTGGGGTTTCTGGATAACTATAGGAGGTGGCCTCTTCAGGTTCCATACGTCAAATGTTGTGAGTCATAGGTAATGTCACCCCTGTTGTTTCCTGGGTAACTCCCTTATCCCAGGTCTCTGTCTTGTCATTTTCATGTCATCTAGCCATCTGTTCTACCCCTTTCCGTACTTGATTATCTTGTATCTCTGACTTTCCTAATGGTTTGAGAAGCATGTTGGTTAACTTAGTCTTCCCGGCCATATTAGATCTCTTTGGATTTGTCTGTAGACCTAAACAACAACAAAAACAACAACAAAACTTCTTTCAGTTAGAGAATAGAAAGGATTAGCATCTGTTCCTTCTGTTGCCATGAATCACATACCTGACCTGTAAATTTCAGTCCCTTCAAAAGTCAACAATAGTTTTGTTTTTGAGAATGGTTCTCAGCTTCTAGGAAGCATCTGCCTTTTTATTCTCTGTTAGATTTGACCTTAATACCTTGGATTAATTGATTTAGTATCAAAAAGCAACTTGGACTTTTACCTCACTTAAGGATGAGCCAATAAGCAAGCTCATTTTAGGTAACTTTAACTTCTACATTTCTTATGTTGCCATTAGTAGTGATGTGAGGTGGCAACTGGGTGAAACTTACAACAATGTAGTTTAGAATCACAAACTCAGAATATTTTAAGTCTGAGCATTAGGACAAGGTCTACTAGAAATTAAAGAGTGGAAACTTTAAGGAGTCTAACCAGCTTTGTGAGAAGTATGACTGCTATGTGTCATCAAGATAGAATAAATGATTCACTAGTCACCTTGATGTCCAACACACTGTGAAGGTGAATAGCATGGGTATGTCTCTGAGAGCTTGAAGTAAAACCAACACATAACCATAATGTGTATGTTTAAAAATAATTCATTCATCTTCCAAGAGGCATTTAAATCCCTTGAAATATACTTTTCAGAGAAGAATTTTTAATGAATACTAATTATTGATGCTACAATCTACATTATTACATGTTCAATCTATAATCCCTGAAGAGCATACACTCTTGGGTTGATATAAATGAAGCCCATCCTAAAATACTAAACAAATTTTTATGGAGATTATTTTGCAATTATACTCGTTACCCAATTGTGCCACTCATGAGTTTCATTTCTGGGAATGAAAATGCCACGCCAATATGTCATAAGGTTGGGAAGTACTAAATTTTAAAATATGGCATACTTTCTAGTATATTAAATTCTTATTAGGATCATTAAAATAGGTCCAATTTATTGAGAACTTAACTATCTGATGGTCAGGATGTTGCCATACATACATTTATTTAAGATTTAAACAGTCCTTTGAGATATAGTATATTCCCAATTTACATGCATGATGGGACCAAGATGGATAAAAAAAGCCATGTCTTACATTCTGTAACTTGCCATGAAATGTGTCTATAGTTTCTATCCATGTCTAACCCCACAACTGACACACTTAGCAAGGTTACTTTAAAGAAATAATTACTTGAAAGCATGTTAGATTTTCTTCCTTCTAATGCATGAATTACTTTCTCATTCAACCTGCATGTAAGTTATATAATAAACTCCTAGGTATTTTACATTTACAAGAAATTCATACTAGAATGCAATGCTGTGGTCAGGTTACTTTATGACGATCTTGACAATTAGGCAGCAGTTCTATTTGGAAGAATTCTATACTCTGCATGCACATTTGTGGTGATCTCAAAGTCTTTCCAGCTGCTGGCACAGGCGTAATTAGAATCTAGGAAAACGACTGTTTTCAAGTGAACCTCTGTGTGATGTCAAAACAGAATATGTGAAGTTTCTCCATTTGAATAAAAGTCAATGAATGGGAAAACAGTCTACACCAAAGCAAAACGGAATACTCCCTATTGTCTGATAACAGAATTGCTCATGAGATATTGGGTACAGCTTATCATGACAGGGACTCCCAGCAGCAGGATGGAATGGAGACATCTCAGAAGATCATGGCAGCTACTTATAAAACAGGATAGTGTCCAGGACCCTGAGAAGAAGGAAACACATCCTGCCAGAGGACCCACCATCTGAAATAAAGGATTGCCTGAAGTAGGCCAGGATAGAGAGACATCTCAGTAGCCCCATGGCAGCTCTTAAAAAATAAACAAACAAACAACAACAACAAAAAAACAGTTGTTCCCATTTCCCCTAATCTTAGCCCTAGACAACAGCTATATAGATTTCATTTGTGTATGGCTGCTTTTCAGTTGGTCTTGGTGTGCATAATTATTCTGTTATATTTTAGTAATATTTGAAATAAGTGGATAATTTGAAATATTACTATTTCCTTCTCCTTCTGCTCTGGTGAATTCTGTGAAACTAGGAGTTTCTTGATGTAATGATTCTTAAACAATTGAAAATTGAGGCATGGGTACACTACACAGCACAGCACAGCACATTCTTAATGGCCGAGGTGCATGCTGTGTGCTCTCATCTTAGAAACAATATAAAATCTATACAATGGTAGTTCTAGATCAATGCTTAACTTGCAAAGAAAATTTGAAGAAATTATTAGAAAATGAAATAGAGCCAACATTTAGACCGCAAGAAAGGATAAAACTATTCAAGTTATGAAGTAAGTTTTGCACAACTTTTAAGAGTGTTTGCTGGATAAGCAAGTATAGAATACATAAAATTATACTAGTAAAACTAAGTCAAAAAATTGGGACTCTTAGGAGAGTCATTGTGTGCAATGTTTAGAAGCAGAATGCTAGTGGAACTACTGAGTTAGTGGTTAACTTGATTCTTTCTGGCCACTACATGGCAGCTTTGCCCATGTCATTTATCATTCAACCCTCACAGCAAAATATAAGTAGCTGACTTTGGAGCTCTGCTCTCTGAAGTACAATTAGTCAAAAGTTAAAGTTTAAATAATAATAACTTTGAAATTATTATTATTATTTAATACAGATCTAGGAATAAGGGAAGCTTGAAACTTTGGAGAACAATTGTAATTCTTAATTCTTTGTAGGAGGTTATTATTCTTTTGAATTTTGTTTGGCAATAATTATACAACATCTTTTTTCTACATGTTTTGGAGTATCAATTAAAGACTGGGGCATGAAAAGGCAAGAAAGCATTGAAGAGCATGAGGAGAGCATGTGAGGAACAAGAGAGTAGAAAGTGGAAAGCAAGTATGATGAGAATGAAGTACACATGAGGCACATGAGGTGTGCATGAGGTGAGTGTGGAGTGAGAAGAAAGAATGTGAAGAATGAGTGAAGAGAATTTGAGATGTATATGGAAAGTGTGTGTGTGAGTGAAAGAGGAATGCACAGATGTATGTAGGAGTGGGTAAGTTAGAGAAATGAAAAGTACACAGGAGAAAATCAGAGTGTGCAACCTCAAGCTTCGAGCAAGTGAGAGAGAAAGAGAGGAGAGGAGAAAAGAGGAGAGGAGAGGAGAGGAGAGAGAGAGGTGAGAAAGAGAGAGAGAGAGAGAGAGAGAGAGAGAGAGAGAGAGAGAGAGAGAGAGAGAATAAGCCAGTGAGACACCTATAAAGTCATTACCAGTTTGTACTCAAAAAGTGTGAGTTTATTGTGCACCTTCCAGATAACTCTGCTTCCAGTTGAGAACTAAGATTCTGTGTCCAGGCTGGACCCTGAAAATGAGAAGCTAGTTCTTAGAGATTTATCTTAAGACTGAAGTGGCCTTTCTGCTGGGCAGACTGCTAGCTTGTCTTCTCCCCTGAAGATACCATATCCTGAGCCATCCTATCGGATCTGCTGCACTGTGAGCAGTTGTTAAGAAGCACCCTCCAAAATCCAAGAGCTGCCCCTGGGAGCTTTGCGGACTCTAGACCCAACTATTACTCACCATGATGCGCGCACACCCCAACCGCGAATACCACTCCTCTTTTGCCTAGTCCTTTCTGCTGGGACAGACTGATAGCTTATTTGCTCCCCTGAAGACACCATATCCTGAGCTATGCCAAAGGATCCCCTGAACTCAGAGCAGCTCAGCAATTGACACTACAGCCTGAGGCATTCCAGAAGATCTGCTATACACAGTGCAACCAACAACATATCTTGAATTCATCCCAGGAGTTCTTCTGTACACAAGGAAACTGGGCAACAAACATCACAGTCTAAAGACCTTCTGGGAGATCTGTGGCATGCAGGTCAACTGACCCAAGAGATTGAAAGTCTTCCAGGAGTTGTGCTGCACACATGGAAACAGAAAACATTGTCTGTAGCACCCCTAGAGATTAAGAGCTCCTCTGAAGACCCAACAGTCTGAAGGAAATCTAATGTAGACAGGGCAACAGATCAGCAGCTTCTCTGCCTCTCTGAAAAGTCCCCAGTTGGAAGTCCCCACAGGTGGTCTGCTACAGCCAGGACCACCAGGCCTACTAGGAGACCTGAAGCAACCTAGAAACAAAGGAGGCAGACTCCAGACAGAGTCACCCAGACCAGCAAACACCAGGGATAACCAGATGGTAAGAGGCAAGCCCAAGACTATAAGCAACTGAAGTCAATATATGTGAGCATCATCAGAACCCAGTTCTCCCACCACAGCAAGACCTGAATGCACCAACACACCTGAATATCAGGTAGCTGACCTAAAATCCTATCTCATGAAGTTAATAGAGTCCTTTAAGGAGTATATAAATAACTCAAAGAAAGGAATACAGGAAAACATAGGTAAACCTGTAGAAGCCCTTAAAGAGAAAACAAATAAATCCCTTAAAGAAATATAGGAAAGCAATCAAACAAGTGAAGGAACTGAATACAAGACCTAAAAGTGGAAGTAGAAACAATAAAGAAAACACAGGAGGAAAACCTGGAAATGGAAAACCTAAGAAAAAGGACAGGAATTAAAGATGTAAATATCACCAAAAGAATATAGGAGATAGAAGAAAGAATCTCAAGTGTAGAAAATACCATAGAAGAGATTGACACATCTGTCAAAAAATTCAAAATGTAAAAAGCATCCAGGATATTTGGGACACAAAGAAAAGACCAAATCTAAGAATAATCAGAATAGAGGAGAACTAAGATCCCCAGCTCAAAGGATCTGAAAATGTCTTCAACAAAATAATAGAAGAAAACTTCCCCAAAATAAAGAAAGAGATGGCCATAAAGGTACAAGAAGCCTATAGAATTGCAAACAAATGAGACCAGAAAAGAAAATCCTCTTGTCACATAATAATCAAAACACAAAATGCAAAGAAAGAAGAAAAAATATTAAGAGCTGTAAGGGAAAAGGGACAAGTAACATGCAAAGGTAGAGCTATCAAAATTACACCAGACTTCTAAACAGAGATGAAAGCCAAAAAAGCCTAATCAGAGCTCATGCAGACTTTAATAGAACACAAATGCCAGCCTAGGCTAATATACCCAGCAAAACTCTCAATCAACATAGATGGAGAAACCAAAATATTCCAGGACAAAACTAAATTCAAACAGTACCTATCTACCAATACAGCACTACAGACGATCCTAAAATGTAAACTCCAACACAAGAAAGGTGTTGTGTTAAAGAAAAGAAAAGAAAAGAAAAGAAAGAAAAGAAGAGAAGAGAAGAGGGGAGGGGAGGGGAGGGGAGGGGAGGGGAGGGGACTCAATTCACCTATAAAAAGACATAAGCTAACAGACCAGATATGTAAACAAGATCCAGAATTTTGCTGCATACAAGAAACACACCTCAAAAACAAAGGCAGGCACTATCTCAGAGTAAAAGGTTAGAAAAGGGTCTTCCAAACAAATGGTCCCAGGAAACAAACCGGAGTCCCCATCTTAATATCCAATAAAGAAAAATTTCCACCAAAATATATCAAGCATGATGAGAAAGAACACTTCATAATCGTCAAAGGGAAAATCCACCAGGAGAAAAACTCAATTCTGAACATCTATGCCCCAAATGCAAGGACACCCTCATTCATAAAAGAATCTTTACTAAAGATGAAAACATGCATTGAACCCTATACAATAATAATAGGAGACTTAAACCCCACTCTTACCAATGGAAAGGTCATTGAGACAGAAACTAAAGAGACACAGGGAAATTAAGAGAGGTTAAGAACCAAATGGATTTAACTTATATCTACAGAACATTTCACCTTAAAACAAAAGAATACACCTTCTCAGCACCTCATGGTACCTTCTTCAAAATCAACCATATAATTGGTCACAAAACAACCCTCAACTGATACAAGAAGATTGAAATGATCCCATGCATCCTATCAGATCACCATGTCATAAGACTGGTCTTCAATGACAACAAAAATAACAGAAAGCCCACATACAGGAGGAAACTGAACAACTCTCTATGAGAATTTGGTCAGGGAAGAAATAAAGAAAGAAATTAAAGACTTCCTAGAATTTAATGAAAATGTTGACACATCATAACCAAACTTATGGAACACAAGGAAAGCAGTGCTAAGAGGAAAGTTCATAGAACTAACTGCCCTGGTAAAGAAACTGGAAAGATCTTGCACTAGCAACTTAACAACACACCTAAGAGTTCTAGAACCAAAGCAAGCAAACTCACCCAAGAGGAATAGAAGGCAGGAAATAGTCAAACTCAGTGCCAAAATCAAACAAACAGAAAACAAGAGAACAATACAAGGAATCAACAAAACTAGAAGCTGGTTCTCTGAGAAGATCAATGAGATAGATAATCCCCTAGCCAAACTAACTAAAGGNCCCAGAGGCAGTATCCAAATTAACAAAATCAGAAAAAAAAAAAGGGAAACATAACAACAGAAAAGGAGGAAATTCAAAAAATTATCAGATCCTAGTACAAAAGCCTATAGGCAATATAACTGGAAAATCTAGATTAAATAGATGGTTTCCTAGACATAAACCACATAACAAAGTTAAATCAAGAGTAGCAAACTATCTAAACAGGCCCATGTCACATAAGAAAATAAAAGAAGTCATTAAAAACCTCCTAACCAAAAAGAGCTCAGGGCCAGAAAGATTTATTGCAGGCCTTCAAAGACCTGATACCAACATTCCTCAAACCTATTCCATAAAATAGAAACAGAAGGAACACTACCTAATTCATTTTATGAAGTCATAATTACTCTTATACGTAAAACACACAAGGACCCAACAACAACAACAACAACAACAACAAAAATAATTTCTAACCAATCTCACTTATGAATATCAATGCAAAAATACTCAAAATCCAAAAATCCTCACAAACCAAATCCAATAACATATCAAAACGATCATCCATCATAACCAAGTAGGCTCATCCCAGGGATGCAGGGATGCTTTAATATATGGAAATCCATCAACGTAATCCACTATATAAACAAACTCAAACACTGGACCACAAACCAGGCATTGTACATCACCGTATACAAGGCCCCCAACACATATACAGAAGAGGACTGCTTGGTCTGGGTTCAGCCAGAGAGGGTGCACCTAATCCTCAAGGAACTGGAGGCCACAGGGAGTTTAGAGGGTCTGGTTTGATGGGGGTTGGGGATGGGCACATCCTTGTGGAGACAAAGGGGTGGGGAGGAAGTATGGGATGTGGAACAGTCAGAGGGTGGACAGAGTGGGTGCAGAATAAAATCTGGTATGTAAATAAATAAAAGATTTTTAAAAACAAAAAAATGAAATGGACATGAGAATTTGTATATTGGTTGATGAAAGTTACTAATATGAAACTTGTCTTTTTCCCTAATTTTTTTTTTATTTCAGAGGCACTTTTATACATCAATGCATATTTGTTTGAAGATTTAGATGAAAATTTTCTCTCATGGTTAATGGCTTTCACTGCTTTCAGACCATGCATCTCTTGTTTCTTGAACGTTTATTTTTTCTCAAAGCAAGGCTAGCATTGCTTGCCCCTGCATGTCAACATTTTTTATTCTATAACCTGACTCGAAATAAAAACAAAATTAATATAGAAAAATACTTTTAATATATTTTAAACTTAATATATATATTTAAAATTAAGTTCCAAATTTTCTCCATTTGTGTTTTGATTTTCCTCCCAGACAAAATCGATGGAGGTAGGTTATGATAGCTGATAGACTTTGTACTTATAATTATTCTGTATGTTTTTAACATTTATTCATTAGTATTTATTTAAACAAAACAAAGTCTCTCTTGTTTGCCATTGTCTTCCTACATCCCACCTCGCTGTTAGTGATAAAAATATTAGAAGTTTTCTACTTGGTGATTAAGTTTTTACTGACCATTTAATATTTTATCTATTATAGATTTTTCTTCTTTCTACACCAATCCTTGCTTTGTCTAGACCTTATTGAGCAACACCTCCATTTCCTGCTGGTTGTCCTCTCACTGTAGCACCAGCATCTCTTCTAATTAATGTTTTCTGCCTTCCATTCTCAGCCACATGTTGACCTGGGGGACTTAACTGCTTCCACTGGCTTATATCCTATCCATTTTTCTGCCTCCTGACATTTGATTTGTTCCCCGCCCCCTCTCTAAGCTATGGAAAGATTCACAAAGACCTCCATTCACTGAAAATACTTCCACATTTATAACTTTAAGTTTTCCTGGCATAAGACTGTCAGGAACACAGTTTCTTTATCAATATTTTCCATGTACTTTCTTCCAAAATCTTTATGCTTAACTGTTTCCCTCTACTCATTGCCTTGCCATCTCTATCTTGGTAAGATTTTACTCTCCCTCCAATTCTTTAGTTGTGCTTCCCACTGTGACCCTAATCCATAACTTTTTCATAATATTCCTCTTATACAATTTTATCTGTTTTAGTTATCTAACATCCTTTAAAAAATCTAGTTCTAGTATCCACAGAACAGACAGATCAGCAATCAAACTCTCATGGTACATAAATAGTAATCTGATACAAAAATGTTTATGTTTTGACTAATATTTGCTAGTTGTTAATTAAATTATTATAATCATTGTTAAATCATTAATTTATATTGCTCTATAATGAAGTTTATCATTACTACTTTGTAAAGAAAGAAACTCAATATTAAAGAACATAAGAAAAACTTCCAAATGATAGTTTTTGTGAATGTAAAGATAATATTGATGATGGAGTTTTTCTGGTTCTAATGTATACTCAGAAATCTTTCCTTAACAGTTTTTACATCCTAATCCTTGCGATTTCATTATTGATTTTCAATGGGGGCACAAAGAATTTTGGTTTTAAAAGGCATTTGAATATAGCCCACTAGTCATCACATAGTCAAGTTCATTCAAATGTCCAAAGTCTGTGTTCCCTGAGAAATGGTAGTAAGATACTCAGGGCTTACCAAATCCTCGCTCCTGTGATAATGGCCTCAGACCATTTTTCTGTGCTTGCTGCTAAAACTGAACTTTCTTAACTACTGCTGAATTAATAGAAATTCAATTCAACTTAATTCTTGAGTGTCCTATTTTGGAAGTATTAAATTATGAAAGCTTCAATACAAGGTGTTGTGCTCATAGTATTAGAATATTATGTGAACTCAAAATAGATTTTTGCACACTATAGAAAATAGAAAAAAGAAAAATAATAGCAAAAATCTACTGGCTGATAATTTTGTCAATCTAATACAATTTGTATGTAAAGAATTAATGCTGATAGTACCTACCAGTTAGGCATTTTATATTTAGAGTCTTCTATATCAGTGAATATTTACACTATGTTGCAGCTACCTATAGTATTTCCTCAGGAAACATATTATGACCTAGAAAGTAGAAACATCTGTAAACTGACTTAATCACAATTGGCCTGATACATGATCATTCCTATATGCAATGCAACTTACTAAACCAAACAGACATACTCCAAGGATTGGTGCACATGGAAGCCTTTTGATGCTCCACACCATTTCCAGCACACATTTTCTTTTACTTCTCTTCCAACTGGCTGCCTTTGAATTGCACTTGAAATCAGCATTTTTTTAAATCTATTGGTGGTATATTTTTAGGACAACAAAATACATTTATTTTACAAGAAATTTCTATTTATTATTATTATTATTATTATTATTATTATTATTATTGTTATTATTATTATCACTAAATCTTCCTTTATTGTACAGTGACTACTATCTTCCTAGTCTGCCCTGACCACTCCCCATCATATACCTCCTCCCTCCATTTCCAAGAGGATATCACCACCCCACCAGACCTCCCCACTCCATGGGGCCTCAAGTCTTTCTAGAGTTAGGTGTATCTTCTGTCACTGAGGCCAGACCAGGCAGCCCTCTGCTGTATATGTGTTGGGGGCCTCATATCAGCTGGTACATACTACCTGGTTGGTGGTTTATTGTCCCAGAGATCTTGGGAATTCAGGTTAGTTGAGACTGCTGGTCTCCTTATAGGGATGCCCTCCTCCTCAGTTTCTTCCAGCATTTCCCTAATACAAACACAGGGGTTCTGTCTATTGGTTGGGTGTCTGTATCTGCACCTGACTCCTTCAGCTGCTTGTTGGGTCTCTTGGAGGGCAGCTATGCAAGTCTGTAAGCACACCATAATATTTAGTAAAAGTGTCAGATCCTGGATCTTGAACTAGATCCCAATCTGGGTGTGCCACCGGATATTTTCTAGCTCCATATACTTGCCTGCACAACTCATGATGTCCTTGTTCTAAAACCAAACAAAGCAATTTTAAAAATAGAAAGAGAAGAAATACTATTTAATTCATTCTATGAAGCCACAATTACACCTATACCTAAGTAACACAAAGACCTAACAAAGAAATTCAGACCAATTTCCTTTATAAATATCAATGCAAAAATACTCAGTAAAATTATCCCAAACCGAATCCAAGGACACATCAAAATGATCATCCATCCTGATCAAGTAGGCTTCATCCCAGGAATAAAGTGATGATTCAATATGTGGAAATCCATCTATGTAATCCGCTATATAAACAAACTCAAAGAAAAGAAAAAACATGATTATCTCACTTGGTGCTGAGAAAGCATTTGACAAAACTCAACACCCCTTCAAGGTAAAAGTCTTGAAAAGATCAGGAATTCAAGGCCCATACTTAAACATAGTAAAAGGAATATAGAACTGCCACAGACCAGTCACCCCCCCCCCCAAATCTGTGGGAATCAGAGTCTCGGACAGATGTTCATAGAGTCAGCAGGAATGGGCTAGCAAACAGACAGGACAGGAGAGTTTGTGTTAAATCTGAACACCAGTCTTATATAATACAGAAAACAAAGGGGTAGGATGTCACATCAGGCAAAGTACATTGAAGTATCTGACACAAAACAAAGGAATGACTTCAAAGGACTTACAGGAACCAGGTCATGTTTACAGTAAAGATAAAACAGCCCTGCCTAGAGTCAGCTAATGACAGGTAAGGATTTCACACCCTAGTCACAATTTGTGCTACTCCTTTGAGCCTTGTGAAAGCTAACACCAGGGGGTTCTGCTCTAGCAGACCTTCTCATGAATAATACAATACCACAACCCCCCTATTCCCTAGGCCTTGATAAATTGTTGCATATGAGTGTAACTTGGCTGTTCTTTTAAGTATCTGTAGGGAATCTCCATTTGTTAGAAGAATTCACCAACTTGCTTCTAATATGCAATGTGGTTTGCAATACCTGGCTGTAATGAAGATTCTAAGTATACTTTGCTAAGCTTGCCCTAAGATTTCTAACTCGTATTCAATAAAATACTGTAAGAATGCATGAAAGACCCTCCACGATATTGCAGGGACAAATCTGGGGCATTCCTACCTCAGAGAAAACCAAGGTTCCAGAAGGCTGTGTTTCCTTGAAACTCTTTGCCTCAGGACTGCTTCCAGGTTTCCAAACCTGTAATGTGAGTCACTACTGGTGTGGATGTAGCATAGAACAAACCAGTAGCCATCAGAAAACTAAATGGAGAAAAACTTAAAGCAATCCCACTAAAACCAGAGACTACACAAGGCTGCTCATTCTCTTTCTACCTATTCATTATAGTATTTTACATCCTAGCCAGAGAAATGAGACAACAAAAGGAGATCAAAGGGATACAAATTCAAAAGGAAGAAGTCAAAATATCACTATTTGTAAATGAATATGATAGTATATGGATGCCAACAAGAGCTTGCTGACAGGAGACTGTTATAGCTGTTTCCTGAGAGGCTCTGCCAGATCCTGACAAGTACAGAGGTGGATGTTCACAGCCAGCCATTGTACTGAGCACTGGGTCACCAATAGAAGAGCTAAACAAAGGAATGAAGGAGCTAAAGGGGTTTGCAACCCCATAGGAAGAACAACAATATCACCCAACTAGACCCCACTTCCAGAGCTCCCAGGGACTAAGCCACCTAACAGAGTACACATGGAGGGACCCATGGATCCAGCTGCATATGTAGCAGAGGATGGCATTGTCTGCTATCAGTAGGAGGAGAGGCCTTTGATCCTGTAGAAGCTAGATTTCCCAGTGTAAGGGAATGCCAGGGTGGTGAGGTGGGAGTGGTGGGTGAGAGGAGGAGAACCCTTATAGAAGCAGGGAGAAGGAAAACGGGACAGGGAATTTCCAGAGGGGAAACTGGGAAAGTGAATAACATTTGAAATGTAATTACATAATATATCAAATAAAAGTAGAACCTGCACAGGACCAAGGGCCTCTCCTACCATTGATGACCAACTAGGTCATCCTCTGCTACATATGCAGCTAGAGCCATGAGTCCCACCATATGTATTCTTTGATTGGTGGTTTAGTTCCAGGGAGCTCTGGGAATACTGGTTAGTTCATATTGTTGTTCTTCCTATGGGGCTGCAAACCCCTTCAGCTCCTTGGGTATTTTCTCTACCTCCTTCATTTGGGAACCCTATAATCTATCCGATGGATGACTGTGAGCATCCACTTCTGTATTTTCCAGGCACTGGCAGAGCCTCCCAGGAGACAGCTATATCAGGCTTCTGTCAGTAAGCTCTCATTGGCATCCACAATAGTGTCTGTGTTTGGTGGTTGTTTATGGGATGGATCCTCAGGTGGGGTAGTTTCTGGATGCTCATTCCTTCAGTCTCTGCTCCAAACTTTGTCTCTGTAACTCCTTCCATGGGTATTTTGATCCCCCTTATAAGAAGGATTGAAGTATCTGCACTTTGGTCTTCCTTCTTCTTGGGTTTCATGTGTTTTGAAAATTGTATCTTGGGTATTCTGAGCTTCTGGGCTAATATCTATGCCCCAGTATAGGGGAATGCTGGGACCAGAAAGTGGATGTGGGTGGGTTGGGGAGTGGGAGGGTATAGGGGGTTTTCAGAGGGGAAACTAGGAAAGGGGATAACATTTGAAATGTAAATAAAGAAAATATATAATACAAATATATTACAAAATAAAAATGAATAAATAAAAAATAAACATTTAAAAAGTGGGGTATAGAACTAAACAGAGTATTGACATCAGAGGAACATCAAATAGCTGAGAAACACTTAAAGAAATATTCAAAATCCTTAGTGACCAGGTAAATACAAATCAAAACAACTCTGAAATTTTAACTTACACCAATGAGAATAGTTAGAAATAAAATATCAGATGATAGCACATATTGGAAAGGATGTGGACAAGGAGAAAGAAACACACATCCATTGCTGATAGGATTGCAAAATGTTACAACCACTCTGGAAATCAATCTGAAGTTTCCTCAGAAAATTGAAAATATATCTACCTAAAGACCCAAGTATACCACTCTTGAGCATGTGCCCAAAAGATGTCTCACCAAGCTAGTTCCACTAAGTTCATAGCAACCTTATTTTTATTAGTGAGAAGCTGGAAACAACCCAGATGTCTCACAACAGAATAATGAATACAGAAAATGAGGTCCATTTACACAAATGAATTTCTTAAAGATGGCAGGAAACCATCTATGTGCTCAACTTTGTGACCATATACACAAATGCAGAAATGGCCATTTCATCTGTACAACAATGTTTAGACACTACAAATAAATAACCTAAAACACTGTTCAGAGCATAACATCACTAGTGCAAAAGAAAACATACAACTTGTGGACTGGCATGGTGCTCAAGTGTATGTTTTAAACAGCTTCTTCTCATCACTCACTCAAAAAACACTGCCTTACTCCCTCCTGTTATGATTTCTTCCATTCCAATCTATAATGCAGAAAGGGTTACATTTTATCTCCTTCTTCCTTGTAACTGGTACTGGACTTAAAACTTTGTTTTCTTTTTATAAAACTGAATGCCTGAGTCTGAGGACATGGTTCAGTGTGTAACATTCTTGTTGCTGAAGTGTGAAGACAAGAGTTTGGATCCAGTCTTCAGGACTAACTTTTAAAAGCAGAAACAAGGGGTACCCATAGCAAGATAGCTGATTAGACTGTCCAAATAAGTAAGATCAGGTTTCACTTTAGAGACACTGGCTCAATATATGAATTAGAGAACAGCACAATAAGATACTGAATGCCAACCTTTGTCTTCCATATGACAACTTGGAATTGTGATTGGTCTTTGGTGACAGTGTCAAAACTTAACCAAATTTTAGCAAAAAGTAGACAGAATTTTAAAGAATGGGAACTACACCAACATAGTGACAGAATCAAACTTGTTATGAGAAGAGTTTAGTGTCTCATAGAAGAGATTTGACCCTCAAAACATTGGATCTTGGCATGTTTGATCTCTAAACTTTTCTTGGTAAGATAATGAATCCTTGGATTATTTAGTCAGTTTCTTTTGGCTTGAATTATATTGTTGAACAATTACCTGCATTGCAAATTCAGAGGACAGAATAGTTGAATAGCAAATGCCAAAAAGATTACAATTAGATTCACTGCAACAGAAAACAAATGTGAAGAAATGATAGAGTCACATATCTATCACCATAACAATATAGATATCTAAAATTGGAAATGCATACTACATTCTCACTAGGACTAGTACTTCTGTTTCTGTTACATTGGTTGCAAGTTAAAAGTTAAGAAGTTTGGATTCCCCAACACCTCTTCTTCCACCATCATCAGACCTGCAGAGCCTGAACTATACAGGTAAACTTCCTTTCTCCTATCTTCCATGCTTATTCTCGAGCAAGCCAAACTGTCCTGAGCAGCCTGCTTTTGCAGGGGACCACCATTCTCACCCCACCTCTTCCCTCAACATCATCAGACCCACTGAGCCTGAACCATACAGTTAAGGTTCACTTCCCCCAACCATTTTCACTGCTTCCTGAGTCCTGTGGCCCTCCAAGCTGCCCTGAGCAGCCTTCTAGCCCAGGCAGACATTCATTCTCCCACCACCTTTCTGCCCATCTTCTTTGGATCTATGGCTCCTGAACCATATAGACCTGCAAATCCTGAAGCATACAGACATGCAAATCTGGGACTATACAACCCAGGTATACCTACTAGGGGTCAGCCACACATGGACCACTAAGGTTAACCCCCATCCTAATTTTTAATACTATAGAACTATACAAGGACCAAAGCCATCCAGGTGGCTAAAGGTCCTCAAAAAAATACAATTAACAAAAACCAGGGCAGTATGACACCTTCAGAGCACATGGGAAACTTCAGCATGCTACTCTTACAACTGACAGGTCATTCAGAAAAAAACTAGGGAAATAACTAATCTAATACACATTATGAATCAAATAGCCCTAATTGATATCTATAGAATATTTCCCACAAACACATAAGAATATTCCTTCTATTCAGCATTTCATAGATTCTTCTCCAAAACCAACCATAAATAGTTGGTCAAAAAGTAAGCCTAAATAGATACAAGAAAATTGAATGCCTTGTATGTTATCATACCACCATAGATGAAAGCTGGTATTCAGCAAAAGCAGAAACACCAGAAAGCCTATACACTCATGGAAATTGAACAACTCTCTACTCAATGATCTCTGGGTCAGGGAAGTAATAAAGAAATTAAAGACTTTCTAGAATGAAAAGAAAATGAAAGCACAATGTATCCAAACTTATTTGGCACAATGAAAGCTGTGTGAAGAGCAAAGTTTATAGCCTTGAGTGCCTCCATATGGTTAGAAAGTGCTCATACCAGCAATTTAAAAGTACACCTGAAAGCCCTAGAAAAAAATAGAAGCGAGTGCACCAGAGAGGATTAGAATACAGGAAATAATCAAAATCAGGGCTGATGTCAATCAGAAACAAAGAAAACAATGTACAGAATCAAGGAAACAAAGAGCTGGTTCTTTGAGAAAATCAACACAATTGACAAACCCTTAGCCAAAATACCAAGAGACAGAGAGACAGTATCCAAATAAACAAAATTGGAGGTGTAATGACAGGCAATGTAGAAATTTAAAGAATCATTAAGTCCTTTTATATGTTTATAATCACTTTATGACTTTTATAATCTTTTCTTCCCACCCCTGTCTGTCATTCCCAAGAAATGCCCAATCAATTTTCTGTCACCAAAAATTACTTACATTTTTTTGGAACTTAATATAAATGCTATCTTGTACTATGTTCCAAGTTTGGCCTGACTTTTTCCCTCTCACAATATCCAGTTATTTTTCAGATTCAACACTGTCTTTGCTTTTACCAACAGTCTGTTTTAATATACATATATACCATGCATGCACTTTTGGAATTGCATTACCTCAGTCAGGATATATTCTCAGGTCCCATCCAACTTGCTGCAAAATTCATGATGTCTTGGTTTTTAACAGCTGTATAGTATTCCATTGTATAGATTACCACACACATTTCTTTATTCTTCAATTGAGTGATATCTAAGCTGTTTCCAGTTTCTGGCTATTATAAATAAAGCTAATATGAACATAGTTGACAAAGCATCTTTTTGAGATGTTGGAGCACATTTTGTGTATAATCTTAAGCAGGCACGGTATAGTTATGTCTTGAAGTGTAACTATTTCCATTTTTGTAAGAAACTGCCAAATTGATTTTCAATGTGGTTCTACAAGTTTGTATTCCAATCAGCAGTGGAGCAGTGTTTCTCTTGCTCCACATCCTCACCAACATGTGCTACCTTTTGAGTGTTTGATCTTAGCCATTCTGATGGGTATAAAATGGAATCTCATTGTTATTTTGATTGGAATTTTCCTAAATGACTTAGGTCTTTCAGTATTTCTTTAATTGCTTCCCAGCAATGTGAGATTCAGTCATTAAAAGTTTCCCAACCAATAAAATCTAAGGATCAGATGGTTTTAGTGAAGAATTCTACCAGACTTCCAAATGAGAGCTACTTCCAAACTCCTAAAAGTATTTCCACAAAATAGAAACAGAAGGAACACTACCAAACACAATTTATGGAGTCATGGTCATGCTGACCAAACCAGAGAGAAAGAGAGAGAGAGAGAGAGAGAGAGAGAGAGAGAGAGAGAGAGAGAGAGAACTTCAGACAGATTGATTTTATGAATATTGCTGCAAAAGTACTCAATAAAATTGGCAAGCCAAATTTAGAAACACATAAAAAACATGATCTAACATGATCAAGGAGGTTTCATTCCATAGATGCAGGGATAGCTCAATATATATTAAAATCTAACAATTAAATCCATAATATAAACAAACTAAAAGAAAAAATGTCATTATCTCATTAGATGCAGAAAACATATTTGAAAAAATCTAACACCCTCTCATGTTAAAATGGTTAGAGATACAAGGCACACAACTAAACACAAAGAAAGCAATATGCAGCAAGCCAATAGCCAACATTAAGCTGAATGAAGAGAAATGTAAAGCAATGCTACTAAAATCAGGGGCAAGACAAGGCTGCCAACTCTCTCTCTCCATATATTCAACATAGTACTTGAGGTACTAGCCAAAGCAATAAGACAACTAAAGATCAAGGGAATAAAAATTGGAAAAGGAGAATTCAAAGTATTACTATTTGCAGATGACATGATACTATACACAAGTAATCCCAAGAATTCTACCAGAGAATTCCTACAGCTGGTAAAAGCTTCAGAAATGTGGCTGGATGAAAAATTAACTCAAAGAAATCTGTAGCCATCCTTTACACAAAGAATAAATGGGCCAAGAAAGAAATTAAGGAAATAACAACATTTACAAAGCAATAAATAATATAAAGTGTCTTGGTGTAACTCTAAGCACTCAAGTGAAAGATCTGTATGACAAAAACAATGTCATACCAAAAAAAAAAAAAAATGCCTGAAGAAGGAAAATGAACAAGCTATCAGAAGATGGGAAGACCTCCCATACTTACAGATAGGTAGGATTAACATAGTGAAATTGGCAATCTTACCAAAAGCAAACTACAGGTTCAATGCAATCCCCCTCACAAGTCCAACACAATTTTTATAGACCTTGAAAGAACAACTCTCAACTTCATATCGAAAAAGAAAAAAACCCAGGATAGCCAAAGTAATCCTAAAAAATAAAAGAACTTTGGGAGGAATCACCATCCCTCACCTCAAGCTGTATTACAGAGAAATACAGAGTAAAATATGCACAGTATTGGTACAGAAACAGACAAGTTGATCAGTGGAATAGAATCAAAGACCTAGAAGTAAACCCACATACTTATGGTCACTAGAGTTTTGATAAGGAAGCCAAAACCATACAATGGAAAAATAAAAGCATCTTCAATGAGTGGTGCCAGTCCAACTGAATGCCTACACGTAAAAGAATGTAAATAGTTCTATACTTATCACCCTGCACAAAACTCAAGTCCTCATAGATCAAAGACTTCAACATTAAACCTGATTAACTGAATCTCATAGAAGAGAACATGGGGAATACCCTTGAAAGCATTGGTAAAGGAAACAATTTCCTGAACAGAGCAACAATGGCTCAGGCTCCAAGATCAATGATCTATAAGTGGGATCTCATGAAATTGCAAAGCTCCTGTAAGGAAAATAACACTGTCAATAAGACAAAACAGGGGTGCCACCTCCAGGTCAGTTTTGGCATGAACTTGGCAATGATCCCACGGTCCCCAGAGGACTCTCCATGAGATCTTATGATCACAGGTGAGTGGAACACAACATCAGTTCAAGTCCAATCAAATTGGGCCTGGGACAGCAACAGGGAAGCAGAAAACCCACCTGACCAGGGGTACAAGTCCCTCCCAGTTAGAGTCAACTCTGGGTCACCTTGGGCATGAACTTGGCAGATGGTCTCACGGGCCCCAGAATACTCTCCAAGTGATCTTAGGATCACTGGTGAGTGGAACACAACATCTGTTCCAAACCAATTGTGACGAACCTGTGACAGCAGGAACAACAACCTGGGTCTCTGCCTGAGCAGGGGCTCAGGTTCCTTCTGATTGGTACTGGCATATCTTGGTTTCAAACATACCAGACAGCCCCACAGTCCTCAGAGGAGACACCAATTCCAGGCTATTTAACATGCCCAGATCTTAGGATCCCAGGATTCCAGGATGCCAGGATAATAGGAGCTTGGTCACACCAGGATCTCAGGGTCTCAGAGGAAGCTTGACTGCCAAGAACTCTGACACATTCAGAATCTCAGGTTCACAGGAGCCCAGAATCAGAGGATCACAGGGAAAGCTGGACTCTGAAGAGTCCTGAATCAACTGAAATTATAGTAATGACAGGCTGCAATTAGATATATTGAGGGCAGCAAGCACTTGAGGTAATCAGATGGCAGGAGGCAAGCATAAGAAGGAAGCAACAGAAACCAAGGTTACTTGGCATCATCAGAACCAAACTCTCCTACCATAGCAAGTCCTGAATATACCATCACACCAGAAAAGCAAGACATGGATCTAAAGTCATTTCTCATGATGATGATGAAGGAATTGAAGAAGAAAATACAGGAAAACACAGGTTAAACAGCTAGAAGCCTTTAAAGAAGAAACACAAAAATCCCTTAAAGAATTATAGGAAAACACTACAGAACAGGTGAAAGAATTAAACAACACCATCTAAGACCTAAAAATGGAAGTAGAAACAATAAAGAAATCACAAAGGGAGACAACTCTGGAGATAGAAACCCTAGCAAAGATCAGGAACCATAGATACGAGCATCAGCAATAGAATATAAGAGATGGAAGAGAGAATCTCAGGTGCAGAAGATTCCATAGAAAACATGGACACAGCAGGAGAACGCACAAACTACAGAAGCAACATTGCTTCTGGGATAGGCCCAGTTTTGGGCCTTCATCTTCAGGCAGGAGGCAGACCTGAGCGCCAGACCTCTGTGAACTTTCCCTGCAAGAGGAGAGCTTGCCTGCTGAAAATACTCTGAACACTGAGACTCAGGAGAGAGTTGGAAGCACAGAAATGCTGACAAAGGCTGACAGAATTACAGGAGGAACAAGCTCCAGCCAAAGACAGCTATAACAACTATCCCAAGAGATTACCAGAAGGCAAAAGGCAAACATAAGAATCTTACTAACAGCTTTACAAAGCTTCAGGGCAAAGCCCAAAAACACTGTACGGGCCCCTGATAAAACACTGCAGATGATGGACTAGGAACTTGCTAACAGCAAATATTTACAGGTGAAAGATAAGTGCAGGCTCCAGTGCACTGCCAGGAAGAGGGCTGACTGGAGAAGCGGCACATCTTCTGTGAAAGATCCCATTTCTGGTTCCAGTCGTCTGGCACCTTTCCTGCCTGAGGAGGGGTGTCTGCCCTGGAGCAGTCTCAAGGCCCGAACCTGTAGGAGGGCCATCTTTGTTCTGGTGTACTCCCAGGAGGGGGCGGCCTGCAGAAGGGAAACAGCTTCTGGGAAGGATCCCATTTCTGGCTCCAATCACCCAGCAACTTTCCCGCCCAAAGCAACTTTGTCCTCCAGGGAGGATTCTCAAGGTCTGAGCCAGAAGGAGAGCCATCTTTGCTCCAGTTCACTTTGGCTCCAGTCTGCGCTAGTAAGAGTGTGGACTGCAGAAGCTACACAGCTTCAGGACAGACAGAAGCAACCTAAATTCTGGGACAGACACTTTTTCAGGCTCCAGAAATTTGGGCACCTTCCTTGCCAGAGAAAAGGTGGCCACGTGTGAGGGCTCTGTCTGCTAGAGCAGGTGAGAGAGTCATATGGTGTGCAGGGTCCCTCAGTGGCTAGTCTGTGCAGGTGAGTTAATAAACTGCAGAGACAACACATCTTCTAGGACAGGCCCTGTTTAGGGCCTACATGTTCAGCAAGGAGGCAGATCTGAACGCCAGGCTCTGTGCAACTTCCCTGATAGAGGAGAGCTTCCCTGCAGAGAATAATCTGACCTCTGAGAACCAGGAGAGAGCTGGACTCCCAGGACTGCTGACAGAGGCTAACAGAATCACAGGAGGAACAAGCTCCAACCAGAGACAACTATAACAACTAACTCCAGAG
>NC_034599.1:1345167-1350340 GCF_900095145.1 Mus pahari | reverse complement strand
AAAACAATTTTCCAAGCAAATGGTCCGAAGAAACAAGCTGGAGTAGCCATTCTAATATCAAATAAAAGTGACTTCCAACCCAAAGTTATCAAAAAAGACAAGGAGGGGTACTTCATACCCATCAAAAGTAAAATCTACCAAGAGGAACTCTCAATTCTGAATATCTATGTTCCAAATGCAAGGGCATCCATATTCATTAAAGAAACTTTAATAAAGTACAAATTGCACCTCATATAATAATATTGGGAGACTTTAACTACTGACCCTCATTAATGAACTTATCCTGGAAACAGAAAACTAAACAAAGACAAAGTGAAACTAACAGAAGTTATGTAACATATGTATTTAACAGATACCTGCAGAACATTTTTCCCTAAAATAAAAGGATATAACTTCTTCTCAGCACCTCATGTCACCTTCTGCGAAACTGACAATATAATCTGTCACAAAACAGGCCTCAACAGATACAAAAATATTAAAATTATCCCATACATCCTATCAGATCACCACAGAATAAGGCTGATCTTCAATAACAACATAAATAATAGANAGCCAACGTTGACATGGAAGCTGAACAAGACGCTACTCAATGATAACTTTGTCAAGGAAGATATAAAGAAATAAATTAAAGACTTTTTAGAGTTTAATGAAAATGAAGCCACAACATACTCACACTTATGGGACAAAAAGAAAGCAATCCTAAGATGGAAACTCATACCTCTGAGTGCTGCAAAAACAAACAAACAAACAAAAAACTAGATAGAGCATACAATAACAGTTTGACAGTACACCTAAAAGCTCTAGAACAAAAGGAAGCAAATTCACCCAAGAGGAGTAGACCACAGGAAATAATCAAATTCAGGTCTGAAATCAAACAAATAGAAACAAAAAGAACTATACAAAGAATCAACCAAACCAGGAGCTGGTTCTTTCAGAAAATCAACAAGATAGATAAACACTTAGGTAGGCAAACTAGAGGGCACAGGCACAGTATCCTAGTTATCAAAGTCAGAAAGGAAAAGAGAGATATAACAAAAGAACATGAGGAAATCCAAGACATCATCAGATCTTGCTACTAAAGACTATATTCAACAAAACTGGAAAACATGGATGGCATGGACAATTTTCAAGGTGGATAGCAGATACCAAAGTTAAATCAAGATCAGATTAATGATCTAAACAGTCCCATATCCACTAAAGAAATAGAAGCAGTCATTAATTGTCTCCCAACAACAGCAACAACAACAAAAACAACAAGCCCAGGACCAGATGGGTTTAGTGCAGAGTTCTATCAGACCTTCAAAGAAGACCTAATTCCAATTCTCCTCAAAATATTCCACAAAATAGGAACAGAAGATACTCTACCCAATTCATTCTATGAAGCCACAAGTACTCTGACAGCTAAAACAAAGACTCAACAAATAAAGAAAACTTCAGAACAATTTTCCTTATCAATGTATAAATACTCAATAAAATATTCTCAAACTGAATCCAAGAACGCAACAAAATGATCATCCATCATGACCAAATAGGCTTCATCCCAGGGATGCTGGGATGGTTTAATATATGAAAATCCATCAACGTAATACACTTTGTAAACAAACTCAAAGACCAAAACCACATGATCATCTCAGTAGAATCTGAGAAACATTTGATAAAATTCAGCACCCCTTCATGATTAAAAGTCTTGGAAAGGTCAGGAATTCAAGGCCCATACCTAAACATAAGAAAAGCAATATACAGTAAACCAATAGCCAACATCAAACTAAATGGAGAGAAGCTTGAAGAAATCCCACTAAATAAGGGACTAGACAAGGCTGCTCACTTTCTCCTTACCTATTCAATAATGTACTTGAAGTCCTAGCCAGAACAATTAGACAAAAATGTGGTCAAGCAGATACAAATTGGAAAGGAAGAAGTCAAAATACCACTATTTGCAGATGATATGATAGTATATATAAGAAATCCTAAATATTCCACTAGAAAACTAAACCTAATAAACAGCTTCAATGCAGTAACTGGATATAAAATTTACTCAAACAAATCACTGACCTTTTTCAACCCAAAGGATAAACAGGCTGAGAAAGAAATTAGGGAAACACCATCCTTCACAATAGTCACAAATAATATAAAACACCTGGGTCTGACTCTAACAAAGGAAGTAAAAGATCTGTATGACAAGAACTTCAAGTCTCTGAAGAACGAAATTGAAGATATCAAAAGATGGAAAGATCTCCCATGATCATGGATTGGCAGGATTAATATAGCAAAAATGGCTATCATGCCAAAAGCAACCTACAGGTTCAATGCAATCCCCATCAAAATTCTTCACTGAGTTAGAAAGGGTAAATTGCAAATTCATCTGGAATAACAAAAAACCTAAGAGAGTAAAAACTATTCTCTACAATAAAGAACCTCTGGTGGAATCACCATGCTTGATCTCAAGTTGTACTACAGAGCAATTGTGATAAAAAACGATATGGTACTGGCACAGCAACACACAGGCAGATCAACTGAATAGAATTGAAGACCCAGAAATGAACCCACACTCCTATGGTCACTTGATCCCTGACAAGGGAGCTAAAACCATCCAATGGAAAAAAGACAGCATTTTCAACAAATGGTGCTGGCATAACTGATGGTTATCATGTAGAAGAATGAGAATTGATCTATACTTATCTCCTTCTACAAAGCTCAAGTCTAAGTGGATCAAAGAACTCCACATAAAACCAGAGACTCTGAAAGGTATAGAGGAGAAAGTGGGGGAAATCTTCAAAGATATGGGCATGGGGGAAAAGTCCTGAACAGAACAGCAAATGTTCATGCTGTAAGATTGAGAATCAACAAATGGGACCTCATAAAATTGCAAAGATTCTGTAAGGCAAAAGATACTGTTCATGAGACAAAAAAGCCACCAGCAGTTTGGGAAAGGATATTTACCAATCCTAAATCTAATAGGGGACTAATATCCAATATATACAAAGAACTCAAGAAGCTGGATTCCAGTAAGTCAAATAAACCTATTAAAAATTGAGGTACAGAGCTAAGTAATGAATTCTCAACTGAGGAATACTTAATGCTGAGAAGCAACTGAAAACATGTTCAACATCCTTAATCATCAGGGAAATGCAAATCAAAACAACCCTGAGATTCCACCTCACACCAGTCAGAATGGCTAGGATCAAAATTCANGTGACAGCAGATGCTGGCAAGAATGTGGAGAAAGAAGAACACTTCTCCATTGATGGTGGGATTGCAAGCTGGTATAACCACTCTGGAAATCACTTTGATGGTTCCTCAGAAACTTGGACATAGTGCTTTTGGATGGTCCAGCAATACTTCTCCTGGGCATAAACCCAGTAATATGTTCCAACTTGTAATAAGGATACATGCTCCACTATGTTTACTGCAGCCTTATTTATAATAGCCAGAAGGTGGAAAGAACCCAGATGTCCCTCAACAGAGGAATGGATATAGAAAATGTGATACATTTACACAATGGACTACTACTCAGCTATTAAAAACAATGAATTCATGAAATTCTAAGGCAAATGGATGCTTCTGGAGGTTATCATCCTGAGTGAAGTAACCTAATCACAAAAGAACACACATGATGTGCACTCACTGAAAAGTGGATATTAGCCCAGAAATTTAGAATACCTAAGATGCAATTTGTAAAAGACATGAAGCTCAAGATGAAAGAAGACCAATGTGTAGATACTTTGTTCTATGGGGAACTAAATACCCATGGAAGGAGACATAGAGACAAAGTTTGGATCTGAGATAGAAGGAAGGACCATCCAGAGACTTCCCCACTTGGGAATCCATCCCATAATCAGCCACCAAACCCAGACACTATTGCATATGCCAGCAAGATTTTGCTGACAGGACCTTGATATAGCTGTCTCTTGTGAGACTATGTCAGTGCCTGGCAAAGAAAGAAGTGGATGCTCACAGTCATCTATTGTCTGGAATATATGCCCCCACAAAGGAGGAGCTAGAGAAAGTACACAAGGAGTTGAAGGGGTCTGCAACCCTATAGGAGGAAAAACAATATGAACTAACCAGTACCCCCAGAGTTTGTGTAGTTAGCTGCATATGTATCAGAAGATGGCCTAGTTGGCCATCATTAGGAGGAAAGGCACTTAGTCCTCTGAAGATTATATGCCCTAGCACTGGGGAAGGTTAGGGCCAGGAAGTGGGAGTGGGTGGGTTGGGGAGCAGGATGTGGGAAGAGTATAGGGGACTTTCAGGATAGCATTTGAAATATAAATGAAGAAGTATCTTTTTAAAAAAGAATGGGCTCCCTTAGAGAAAACTATTTTTTCCTCTGCAAGTAATTTTTCAATTGGAAATAACTTCTTGGTTAGAGAACTCCTGTCAACTTCCCCTCCCAGTCCAGGGTCCCTGTCTCACTTGAATCTGTGCAGACCCTCTGCATGCTTCCAGTCTCTGTAAATTCATATGTGCCTCTGTAATGACTATTTCTGGTTGTCAACTTGACTATATCTGGAATTAAGTACATTTCTGAGTTGGAAGGCACACTTGGGATCCAGATTTTGAAGCTGGAAAGCACAAGTTTTTAACCTGGATCTTATAATGGAGCCTTGAGGCAAAGTGGTTATTAAAATCCTAGGCCCAGGCAAAGTAGTACATGCGTTTAATCCCAGGAGACTGAGGCAAGGAGATCTCTGCGTTCACGGTCAGCCTGGGACAAAGCAAGTCCCAGTGCCAGGTGTGATAGTACACACCATTAATCTGGGCCACACCTTTTGCTGGAGGCCTCCATAAGGACATTGGAAGAAGGAAGATTCTCTCTTCTACTGCTTGCCCTTACTTGCCAGCATATTTCTTAGAACCTACTTTTACAGAAAATAAACTAAAACTACTAGCCACCAGGGATAAAGAAACTACTAGATTCTTGAACTTCCCATCCACAGTTTCCCTTTGTTTGGATAGTTTGACTACAGATTGTAAATCATCACAATAAATTCTCTCAATATAGAGAGACAATCCATAACTTCTGTGACTCTAGAGAACCCTGATTAATATAGCATCATTCCCTCTGCAGTTTAAAGACACTGTTTTTTGGCTTTGGCTTTGGCTTTGGCTTTGGCTTTGGCTTTGGCTTTGGCTTTGGCTTTGGCTTTGGCTTTGGCTTTGGCTTTGGCTT
>NC_034599.1:1336594-1345122 GCF_900095145.1 Mus pahari | reverse complement strand
TTTGGCTTTGGCTTTGGCTTTGGCTTTGGCTTTGGCTTTGGCTTTGGCTTTGGCTTTGGCTTTGGCTTTGGCTTTGGCTTTGGCTTGGTTTGGCTTTGCTTGGCTTTGCTTTACCTATCTTCTCTGGCTCTTAAAATCTTTCTGCCTCCTCCTCCCTGAGCCCTGAGGGACAGGATTTGATGAGAAAAATCCCCACTTGGGATTGTATGTTCCAAGCCTTTACACTCTGCATTTTGTTCAGGTGTGGGTCCAGATGATCCTGAGTTCCCATCTCCTGCAGGAAAACATTTCTCTGATAATGGCAGAGTGGGGCATAGATCTATGGGTATAACAACATGTCTATGGAAGTCAAATTATTATGGTTTTTTTCATATTTAATTGGATATTTTATTTAGTTACATTTCAAATGTTATCCCCTTTTTCCAGTTTCCCCTCTGCAAACCCAATATCCCATTCACCTTAACCTGCTTCTATGAGGGTGATCTCCAATACACCTACCCACTCCTGCCTCACTGCCCTAGCATTTCTCTATACCAGGGCATCAAACCTTCACAGAACCAAGGGCCTCCCCTCCCATTGATGCCAGATAAGGTCCCATCAGCTCCTTCAGTCCTTCCCGTAACTCCTCTGTGCTCAGTCCGATGGTTAGTTGTGAGCATCCAAATCTGTATTGATCAGGATCTAGCAAAGCCTCTCAGGGGACAGCTATCACTGGCTCCTGTCAGCAAGCACTTCTTGGCATTCACAATAGCTTCTGTGTTTGGTGTCTGCATGTGGGATGCATCCCCAGGTTGGGCAGTCTCTGAATGGCCTTTCCTTCATCTCTGTTACACTTTTTGTCCCTGTATTTCCTTTAGACAGGAGCAATACTAGGCTAAAATTTTGGAGATGAGTGGTTGGCCCCATCCTTCAACTGGGGAACCATGCCTAACTTCTGGATATGGTCTCAACAGGTTCTCCCTCCCCTTTGTGGGGGTATTTCAGCTAATGTCATCCCCATTGGGTCCTGGGAGGCTCTTGTTTTCCTGGCATCTGGAACTTTCTCTACCCCCAGTTCCCTATACCCCATTGCTACACAAGTCTGTTCAATTTCTTGACCCTCTGTACACCTCCTCCATCTCCTCCTTCACCTAATTCTAACCCTCTTTTTCCCCTTCTCTCTTTCCCCCAAGCCCCTCCCACCCTCTACTTCCCTTGATTATATTGTTACCTCTCCTGTAGGACTGAAGCATCTACTCTTTGGTCTTCCCTTTTTCTTGAGGTTCATGTGATTGTTGTGTTGTATCATGGATATTCCATTCTCTTTGCCTAATATCCACTTACCAGTGAGTACATACCATGTGTGTTCTATTGTGTCTGAGTTACTTCACTAAGGATAATATTTTCTAGATCCATCCATTTGTCTGCAAATTTTGTGAAGTTGGTTTTAATGCTCCATTGTGTAAATGTACCATGTTTTCTGTATCCATTCCTCTGTTGAGGAACATCTGGTTTGTTTCCAGATTCTTGCTATTATAAATATGGCTGCTTTGAACATAGTGGGTCATATGCCTTTATTATATGTTGGAGTATTTTCTGGGTATATACAGAGGAGTATTGTAGCTCAGTCCTCAGATAGTACTATGTCCTATTTTCTGAAGAACCGCCAGACTGATTTCTAGAGTGGTTGTACCAGCTTGCAATCCCACCAACAATGGAGGAGTGTTCATCTTTCTCTAGCATCTGCTGTCAACTGAGTTTTTTTATCTTTGCCATTCTGAGTGGTATGAGGTGGAATCTCAGGGTCATTTACATTAGTATTTCCCTGATGACTAAGGAGGTTGAACATTTCTTTAGGTATTTTTCTGGCCATTTGAGTTTTCCCCAGTTGAGAATTCTCTGTTTAGCTCTGTTCCCCATTTTTGATAGGGTTATTTGATTCTCTGGTAGTTGATTTTCCCCACATAAGAGAGTTTTGTGTCTTAGAGGTGGAAAAATGAAACAATGTTTATAAGCACTTGCTACTTTTACAAAACATCCAGATTGTGTTCCCAGAACCAATGACTAATGGTTCACAACTGCCAGTAATTCCAGTTCCATGGGAACTAGCATCATATTTTGAGATCTTCAGGCACTGAATGCGGGTGATGTATATAGAGACATACAGACTCACACATGTATAAATGAGTAAATGTTTTTTAAAGAACAAAGAATCTGGATTCTTTTCAGGAGTCATTGATAATGAGATGGAGATTAGAGGCAGTTCAGATGAGATATTATCTATCTATCTATCTATATATATATATATATATATATATATATATACATATATATGTATATATACACATACAAACATATATGCATTCATACATATATATGTATATATGCGTGTGTGTGTGTATGTATACATTCACATATGTCTACAGATATTTATACACACATATATGTAGGTTATACACATATGTCTATATAGAGAAAGAAGTATTAGTTTCTATATTTATGTGAAAGAGGATGCATAAGTTTTACCAGCTTGTAGTGTGCAAACAATGCTCTGAATTTCAGTCATTGCATTACTTAGTGAATAGGATCCAGAATAATACAAAGGTATAGGTTTTAATCTTCCATCCACAAAGTGACTTGTTTTGTAGCATTAAGTAAAGTTTAATTGCAGTTAAGATTTGTAGAGAACAGGCTAGCTGAGAAGAAGTTAACCAGCAAGAGGGAAAATAGATGAGAAAGGGAAAAGCAAAGAATACAAAACCTGTTGCATAAGTGTATAAAAAGTCATAATAAACCTATTATTATATATAGATAACATACACAAATAAAATACATCCTTGAAATCTTCTTTAGAGGTTCATTATTTAATAATGAAATGACAGAAGGTTGCATTCCATTAAGGCATACTTCTATGGTGTTCAAATAAAAGGATGGAAAAAAATGCATTGGAAGATTGTGCTAGCAACACAATACCTTTCTTTCTCAGTCTTTAACTTTACAAATCCCAATAAACATTACTAAAACCATGGAAAAGCATGCATTGCTACATTTTTTTCTTCACTTGGATAAAAGTAGAGGTGCTTTTAATATTTTTATATTTGCAACGTTTACCAGATTCTGACACAACAGTGGATAAGAATAAGAAAATGTCTGTGTGTTTGTAAGCCTGCCAAGTTTATCTAGCTGAATGACATTCAGCAGGTGGCACAAACACCAATGTCAGAGCAGTGTTTACTGGAAAAACCATGACAGCAGACAGGAGACAGGAGCAAATCTTCTGTTGTCCATTGACTTTGTGATAATGAATTCTAATGTAGAAAAGCAGATGTCAACTACTGAAAGATGATCATTTGTCTTTGAAAAAGATGAGTTAAAAATTTAATTTTTGGATTAAGCCCCAGCACCCCTTTGACAATAATTAGAGATGTAATTGTGATGTGTTTATAAGGCAAAGTAACAAGAACATTATTTTATGGGCCATGTCAAAATTCATGATTGAGGGTGTTTTACTCTCCTGATTGTATAGTTCAAACTTGTATTTTGAAGCTTATGAATGAATGAATGTGTGTGTATGTGTGTGTGTGTGTGTGTGTGTGTGTGTGTGTGTGTGTGTTTAATGGCAGCATCAAGCTCTGAACCTATCACTTCATCCTTCCATTAGGACTACTCCCTTAAGCACTAGTTACCTGGTTTTAGTAGGAGATTCAAGTCCAGTATAATCTTAAAAGGGTAGAGACATGTTAACTTTGCCTATGAAAACCACAGGAGAAAAGTGATATAGAGTAAATATTTAATCAATAGTAAATTATAATTACTTCTTTAATTTACATTATTTTATAAAGTAGCTTTAATTTTCTCTATTGTTGGGCAAGTTCCTCTACCTGAAATTAGATGATTAAAAAGAGATTAGAAACCTTGTATTTGAAGCCCTGTTTTTATTGCTTCAAATTTATCAGTTCAGCTCTTGCACTATCTATAAAGTTACTTCAACTTTGATTTTTGTGTTTTGAACAGTGTCTCATTATGTACAACCCATTCAGAACACCTTGAACTCTATCCTATGCTTAATGCTCCTAATATTATGATATGTACAAAGCTTTCCAATTGTTAGAAACTGGTTGTTAGCTGAAAGGTCTCATGTTCTTTCTATGACAAATGAGTACGGATGGAGAGGATGGAAGATTTCATACCAACAGTGATGTCTAATTTTATTAATTCCAGCAAGTGGGAAGCTGAGATATGAAAAATTTCTGAAGTTCAAGACTACAGAGTAAGAGTCTATCTCAAAGAAAACAAAGGTGTTCAAAATTCCATTGCTTTATGTGATAATCAATGGTTGCCAAAATTTCATTTGATAGTTTCAAAATTTAAAGAATTTAAAGATTTATAAATATTACCTTAGAACAAGTACTGAATCTAGTTTATCTGAATATGTAACTTTATTTTCAATGAAATATTTAAAACAATTTCTCATAAAATATACATATTTACTTTTATTGCTGACAATCTATCATACTAAAAGTCTCAAATGTAAGTTTTAGACAATTTTATAAAATTCTCTTAAATAAATAATTCAAGATGAAGCATATACCTGGGTATTGTAAAATTTTCTAAAGAAAGCATTCACAACACTAAATCAGTGATCATTTTATTTATAGCATAAAAACTAAATCACCTAAGGCAAAAAAATCTAGTTCAATTGCTTTATTAGATATTTTCTTTATTTACATTTCAAATATTACCCCCTTTCCTAGTTTCCCCTTGGAAAATCCCCTATCCCTCCCCTGTCCCCTTGCTCCCCAACCCTCCCACTCCCATTCCTGGTCTTAGCATTCCCTATACTGGGGCATAGAACCTTCACAGGACCTAAGGCCTCTCCTTCCAGAGTATGGAGGCCAGAGCTTGGGACACTCTAGGCCATCCTCTGCTACATATACAGCTAGAGCCACAAGTTCCACCCTGTGTTTTCTTTGATTGGTGGTTTAGTTCCAGGGAGCTCTGGGAGAAGTGGTTAGTTCATATTGATGTTCCTCCTATGGGGTTTCAAACCCCTTAAGTTCCTTGGGTACTTTCTCTATCTCCTTCATTGGGGATCTTTTGCTTCATTCAATGGATGATTGTGAGCATCCACTTCTGTATTTGCCAGGCACTGTCAGCAAGCTCATGTTGGCATCTGCATATATCTGCATGTTGGCATATATCTGTAGTATATGGGTTTGGTGGCTGTTTATGGGATGGATTCCTCAAGTGGGGCAGTCTCTGGATGGTCATTCCTTTGGTTTTTGCTTCAAACTTTGTCTCTGTAACTCCTTCCATGGGTATTTTGTTCCCCATTCTAAGAAGGATTCTGAGCTTCTGGGCAAATATCCACTTATAATTGAGTGCATATCATGTGTGTTCTTTTGTAACTGGGTTACTCCACTTAGAATGATATCCTCCAGATGTATGCATTTGTCTAAGAATTTCGTAGATTCATTGTTTTGAATAGCTGAGTAGTACTCCATTGTGTAAATGTACCACATTTTCTATATTCATTCCTCTGTTGAGGGACATCTGGGTTCTTTCCAGCTTCTGGCTATTATAAGTAAGGCTGCTATGAACATAGTGGAATATATGTCCTTACTACATATTGGATCATCTCCTGGGTATATGCCCAGGAGTGGTACTGCTGGATCTTCCTGTAGAACTATGTCCAATTCTCTGAGGAACCGCCAAACTGATTTCCAGAGTGATTGACCCAGTTAGCAGTCCTGCCAGCAATGGAGGAGTGTTCAACAAGCTTTTCTTTTTTTTGGATCCATCTTCCAGTAAAAGTAAAAAATTATTATAAGTGGGATGAAATAATTGTAAATGACATGCTTAAAATCCCTGCTACTCAGACTAAAAGACAATAGGAGAGGACAACTCAGTATTAGAAATAAATTTGAGAACATATTTTACAAGAGATATATACTCATGAGTCACTTATATGACTTGAAAAGATGGTTGACATAACTAGTCATATAGAAACATTTACTAAAACAAGAGAAATCCTGATGGTTCTAATCACAAGCCTAGTTCTGAAAAAAACACAAGCTCTAGAGAGACCCAGTCTCAGAGGATTAGTATGGTCAAGAGCAAAACAGGATCCTTTATTCACCTGGATATCCACATACATACACATACCAATATAAATACACAAGCAGAATAAAAATAAATAGCTTAGTTTTTTTCTCTAGAAGTGGCTAACCAGAAGAATGGGTAGTAAGAGTATACTGGCTGGTTTCATAACTTGACACAAGCTAGAATCATGAGAGTGGAAGGAGCCTCCATTGAGAAAATGCTTCCATAAGATCCAGCTGTAAGGAATGTTTTTAATTAATGATCAGTAGAGGAAGACTCATCTACCTTGGGTGGTTCCATCTCTATATTGTTGGTCCTGGGTTCTATAAAATAGGAGGCTGAGCAAGTATTGGACAGCAAGCCAGTAAGCAGCACCCTCCATGGCCTCTGCATCAGCTTCTGTCTCAAGGCTCTTCCCTACTTGAGTTCCTGTCCTGATTTCCTTTGGTAATGAACATCATTGTGGAGGTTTAAGCTGAATAAACCCTTTCCTCTCTTGCTTTTTGGTTGTAGTATTTCATTGCAGCAGTAAAAATCTTAACTAGGACAGAGGAATAGATAATTTGAGAATGAAAGTTTGAAACACTTTATCTTTTCATAATTTGACTTTTCAGGAGTTTGGATCAGTGTGAATTTGTGCATGCAGATATTGCACAGTTGTATAGAAGGACTTTTTTCATATATATATGAAACACATTCCATAGTCAAAGATATATTGTTGGTTATCATACAGTATCATGAGCAATTAAACTGAATCAGATGCCCAAGATTTATTATTTGCTAATTATTATAACTATTCTAATACAACTAAACATTTTCTCAAACATAAAAATAGGACACAAATACTGTTGATATCTTTGTTATGATTGGTAAATTTTTGAGTGTTTAAATAGTTGGTGAACTACCCATGTGCATAGTACATGTACAGGCTGATTCAAGGATTCGCTCTCCAGAAAGTAATAACTCCACAGAGAAGATGTTAAGCAAGGAGAAAAATAATTACAGCTTAAAAAGAAATCTCATATTTTTACATCTAATTTTGGCAGTGATGATCATGAGGAAACAGACTTTCAGTACTGGGGTTATTATTTTTTCCAGTCCATAGAAACACATGTAGGTTTTATACTTGATAAGAATTTTTGATGTTGGTTCTTATTTGAGTAAGTAAGTTACAGAAAGCCTAACAGTGGGATGGCAACAGCTAAAGATGAGATAAGAGGTTAACTAATTACTTAAGATTACTCACAGATTTCTTCTTTTTCTAATATATGAGCTTTATGTAGTAGGATTATAAAATCTTGTTAATTTGATTGTGTATGACCGTAAATGAATATCATACTTATCAGTGTAATCTTTCTTCTAGGTTATATAAAACAATGCATTTTAATGTGATATACAGCAAACATCATTTATATTTAAGTCTAATATATGATATTCAAAGTAGGTATGAAATGGCAAATTTGTAATATAATGTTTCTTTCCATTTATATGTATTAGGTTGTTTTTTGAAATCCAGTGAATTTATTTCTTACATGCTGCTCAGTAAATTTTTCAAATATTAAATAAAACTGAGAAAAACATATTGTTCTGTAAGTGTATTCTGTATACTATTAAAAACATTTTTTGGTATTTTTTTCATTCCAAGAAATAAAAACAAGTCTTTACAAAAACATTTTGTAGTTGAAATTAAATTTTGAGCATAATTGGCATATTTAATAAAATACATTTATTTTTGTTGATATTACATTTAAACATAAAAGTAATGTATTTGATTAAATAATTGAAAAACAAAAATGAAGCAACTTTCTCAAGCAGAAAAGTTCTGAAAATTTGATATAGATAATCTGTTTACAAGAAGTCAGATTTTAGCTCCCTACTTCAGTAGGGAAGGCTGCACTCATAATTCCATTTTCAAAAGCTGTGCCTGGAAAAGCACAGCTGGAGGGGAAGTAACTATACAATGAAAAAAATCAAAGAAAATACACCTCAGCTCTGATGTTTAAAGGTCAGAAAGATAGCAAAAATTCTTGTCTGTAGTGTATATCCTAGTTTTTATGTGACCAAAAACAATAATACTATCTTCGTAGGGCATTCCTCTTTGAATGCACAGCATCTGCTTAACCATAAAGATTTTGTAAAAATTAATTCAAATTTGAACATTTCTATTAAAAGACCTGCCTAAAACTCCCAAGCATAGTCCCGGTCATTAGAAAATGGAAGAGTGGGGAAACTCATAGAAAATTGCAAGGAAATGGATGTATCTGGAGGATATCATCCTTAGTGAGGTAACCCAATCACAAAAGAAGTCACTAGATATGCACTCACTGATAAGCGAATATTAGCCCAGAAACTTAGAATAGCCAAGATACATTATGCAAAACAGAAGAAAACCAAGAAAGATGACCATTGTGTGGATACTTCATTCCTCCTTAGAATAAGGAACAAAA
>NC_034599.1:1332291-1336014 GCF_900095145.1 Mus pahari | reverse complement strand
GAGCTGCCCGATTCTCTCTCTCTCTCTCTCTCTCTCTCTCTCTCTCTCTCTCTCTCTCTCTCTGACAGTGTGAGACATTTCCTACCATTTCAACAAATAAGTGTTTTTGAACTCAAATAAATACATTTATCCTGAAAAAAAAAAAAAAAAGAAAATTGCAAGGACAGAGATATATAACTCAGCGAGGCACCCCACTTAGAGTCAGGCATAGAAGGAGAGTAGAGCTGAGACTATATAAATAAATTACTGACAAATTAAAATTAAATTGGAAGTATCGGTTCATTAATCACAAAAAAATGTACTATAATACTATAAGATATTAATAACAGGAGAAATTGACTATGGAATACAGAGGGAGTCCATATACTGTCATTACAAATTTTCTATGTTCTTAAACAGTGAAGGTTTCTTGTTCTCTGGAGAATATACTTGGAATTTTGATGGGATTCTGAATATGTAGATTGTTTTCAGCAAAATAACTATGAGGTATGTCTTTTTACTTTCTAACTTCTCTATCCAGTGCTTCCAATTTTCATTCTAGAGATCTGTTTTCTCTTGTTTCATTAATCTCTAGGTATTTTGTAAGATAAAATGAATGTGGCTTGATTATTTCTTTCTGAACAACTTTATTGCTGGTGTATTGAAAGGATGCTGATTTCTGTATTTTCTATGAACTTATTTCTTGGAAGTGCTTTGCAGGTCTAAGAGGTTTTGGGTAAAGTTTTGAGGTGTGTAACATCTAGAATTGTACCATCTACCAATGGGGAACTTGATTCTTACAACTAGGAAAAAACTCTTTAACTTAATGTAGAAGCATAAATGCTTTGAAATCCAGAAGAGTCCTAAGCAGAAAGAGTAAGGCCTGAGTAATCACAATTTTCTTAAAATATACTCAGATGCACAGTGGGTTCCATCACAGACACACCTTTGTACATAAATGAACCTCATCACCCAGAAATAATGCACAGTTACAGCCTTCTCAGTTTTAGCAATGATGCCAAAAAACATACACTGGGGAAAAAGTAGTCTTTTTCAAAAACAATTCTGGGGAGACTGAATAATGCATGCATATATATATAGAGGGGGGGATCAATTCAAACTGGATCAAACACATTAATGTAAAGCCCAAAACAGTAAAGCTGCTAAAAGGAAACTTAGAAGAAATGCCCTCAAAGTAATTCTAAAATTTGCAACACAGGTAATGACTTATTGAAGAGGACTCTATGCCTGTTTAATAGTCACCAGAATTGACAAACAGGATTCACAAAATTACAAATCTTAGATATAATAAGGGAGTCATGCACAGAGTAAAGAGACATCTTAGGAAAAACACATCGGTGCCTGTATATTAATCAGGAGATCTATACTACATAAAACACTGAAAAACTTAAATGCCTTAAATACTAAATGTCATCCAATCAATAACAATCAATAAATAAATTTTATAAACAGTTACTAAAACAAGAATTCAAATGGCCAACACATCTTTGTTGAAGTGTTCTAGATCCTTACCAATCAGGAAAGAAATGAAAACTAAAATCAATTAGAGATTCAATCTTGCCAAAGTTAAGAAAATTAATGAAAAACTATTAAGCTATAATATGAGGAAATGAAATCACATATTTACTGATGATGGGATTGTAAACTAGTATAGCTATTCTATATGAAAATACCTTATAAAACTAAAACTCAGTCTTCAATATTAGAACATAACGATGTATACCTGTAAGAAACAAATCCAACATATAACAGAAAGATCTGTACTATTCACCACAGCCAAAATTTACAACCAACTGGACACCAATCAACATACAACAAAGTGGCACATATTCACAACTATGTTTCAATTATCTGTAAAGTAAATTGAAATGGTGGCATTTTTAGGAAAATCAGAGTACTCTAGATAATTTTGTTAAAGACAGACTAAGGAAGGAAAATATGCTTATTATTAGAAAGGATTTCACTTATATGTGATGTGAAGATTTAAATTGTGTACGTTGGGGATGTGGGAGTTGAGTGTATACACATGTGCCATACACCAACACACACAAACATGCATACACATTATGAAAGCAGTTCAAGACTAGATTTTTAAAAAGTGGGGTAGGTGAAACAGAGCCTAATGAAATAGCTGTGAACTGAAAGCAAAAGAAAGACTGTTGACAGAAAAAAAAAAAAGCATCCACCACCAAGTTGGGTATTAGAATCATGGAAAAGTGACTGGTGAAGTGTAAGAAATAAGAGAAGAGCTTCCAGTTTGTGCCACCACCAGGTCACCTAAGGTGCAGAGTCGGCAAACACCCCCATGGTCCCCAGAGGACTGCCCACATGATCTTAGGATCATTGGTGAGTGGAACACAACAACTGCTCCAATCCAATTGTGCACGGGACCTGAGACAGCACTAGAGAAGCAGAGAACCGGTCTGACCAGGAGCACAAGTCCCTTCTGGTCTGTGCCAACACTGGGTCACCTAGGACGGGGAGCTGGCAGACACCCCCACTGTCCCTAGAGGACTGTCCACATGATTTTAGGATCACTGTGGAGGCAGCTGAGTGCTCTGGAGGAATCTCCACACTGCAGGTCCTCAGGATCATGGGTGAGTGGAACACAATCAACTCCAGAGAATACAGGTGGGGCTTGTGCCAGCAGAAACAGGGACAAAGGAACACCGCCAGCCCAGAGGCATGGTTCCGGTCCTGTCAGGGCCACTCCTGCCATATCTCTTCATAACCCCAGTGGAGGCCTCTGAGCGCTCCAGAAGACTCTCCACACCACAGATCCTTGGGATCATGGGTGAGTGGAATACAATCAACTCCAGAGAATCCAGGTGGGGCTTGTGCCAGCAGGAACAGAGACAAAGGAATACCGCCCTCCCAGAGGCGGGGTTCGGGTCCAGTTGGGGCCACCCCTGCCATCTCTCTTTGTAACCCCAGCAGAGCACTCTGGAGGACCCTCCACACTGAAGATCCTTGGGATCACTGGAGGAGAGTCAGGTTACAGGGAGGGCTCTGACCCCAGGACTCAAAAGGAGGATCAGAGCTCCAGATTCCTGGACACCTGCCTTGCTAGAGGAGAGATTGCCTGCAGAGAGTGCTCTAACCACAGGGAAACAGGGGAGAGTTGGATTCCCAGGAGTGCAGACAGAGGCTAANAGAATCACAGGAAGAACAAGGTCCAGCCAGAGACAGCTTGAACATTAACAACAGAGATTTCCAAATGGCGAAAGGTAAATGTAAGAATCTTACTAACAGAAACCAAGACCACTGGGCACCATCAGAACACAGTAGGCCCACCACAGGAAGTCCCAGATACCCCAACACACCCGAAAAGCAAGATGTGGATTTAAAATCATATCGCATGATGGTGGCAGAAGATTTGAAGAAGGACATTAATAACTCACTCAAAGAAATACAGGAAAACAATGTTAAACAAGTAGAAGCCCTTAAAGAGGAAGCACAAAAATCCCTTAAGGTATTACAGGAGACCACTGCTAAGGAGGTAGAAGTCCTTAAAGATCTACAGGCAAACACCACTAAACAAGTTGAAGAAACAAAAATCCCTTAAAGAATTACAGGAAAACACTGCTAAACAGCTAGAAGAAACACAAAAACCCCTTAAAGAATTACAGGAAAACACAACCAAACAGGGGATGGAATTGAACAAAACCATTAAGGATCTGAAAATGGAAGTAGAAACAATAAAGAAAACCCAAAGAGAGACAA
>NC_034599.1:1287664-1317809 GCF_900095145.1 Mus pahari | reverse complement strand
TCTCTCTCTCTCTCTCTCTCTCTCTCTCTCTCTCTCTCTCTCTCTCTCTCTCTCTCTTTCTCTCTCTGTTTTTAGATTCTCTCTTTCTCGCTGCATTTCTATAATAAAGATCTTAAGCCATAGAGAGTCTCTGCTCATCAAGCTCTGTTGTGCACTCTGGTCAGTGTTGGGAACCTCTTCCCTTATCCCTGTCTCCTATAGCTCCAGGGCTTTAGCAAGGCAGCTCCAGGGTCCCCAGGCAGGGCTACCCTTTGGCCACCCCCTGAAGAGTGGGATAGAGGAATGCCGACCCAGGTATGAGTGGATAGGTAGATAGCAGCCCTCCCATGCCTGACTGACCAGAGAAAAGGTGAAACTCTGGTGGAGTGTGGGTCTCTTGCCATTCCCACTCTTCCCCAGGACCCCCTTTTTTAGTTCCCACACAACCCTATAGGAGGAACAATGATATGAACTAAGCAGTACCACCCAGAGCTGGGTCTCTAGTTGCATTTGTAGCAGAGGATGGCCTAGTAGGCCGTCAATGGGAGGAGAGGCCCTTGATATTGTGAAGATCATATGCTCCAGTAGAGGGGAATGCCAGGGCCAGGAAGCAAGAGTGGGTAGTTTGGGGAGCAGGGTGGGGGAGGGCATAGGGGCTTTGGTGATAGCATTTGAAATGTAAATGAAGAAAATATCTAATTGAAAAGAAAATATCAGAAGAGAATATCAGGTACCCTGTAATTAGACTTACAGATAGTTATTTATTACCAAGTTGGTATGAAACTAAACCCAGTCCCCACAACAGTAAGTGGTCTCAACTGCTGAGTCATCTATAGAGCCCCTGAATTTTGATTTCTAGCACAAATTCTAAAAAAAGCAAAGAAAAGAAAATTTATAAAATTCTCAAAATATATATGTGCATTTTAATTGCATGATGATATGCTACTTCATAGGAAAGTATCGTTCTCTATACTGCCTTATTAACCAGAAAGTTTCCATATTTGCATAAATCAAGAAATACAACAATGCCCACTGGATCATGTAGATGATCTTTACTCTACTGTCCTCCAATTCCAATAACCCAGTCTTACCACCAGCTTTGTAGAAAGACACTAGCTGCATCCTACCTTTCCTCTGTGCTCCCATTTCCAGGACACTGTGTAAACCCTTGAGCACTCTCAGCTTTCCTCTTTCCTGTGTACCCTGTCACCTCCAGACTCAAATTCTAGTCCATCTTTATTACTTAGTGTCAGCTCCCAATACCTAGAAACAAGTTCTCCTCAGGACTCTCTAGCGCTCCTACATGTTAGCATCTGAGAAGCATTATCTACCAGGAAATGCATAGCCTCAACATTATCCTAAGAAAAAGAGAAGGCAGCACAATCTAAGCAATAGAACAGTCACCTAAAATACAGAAGACCAGATATCAGAACCTAGAATTATAATCTATTCAAATGCAGATGCCTCATATAGAACACACTAAATAACCACCAGGACAATATGACTCCAGGAGTATCCAACAACCATACTACAGCAGCCCCTGAAGGCCTTGTTTTGTGCTTAGGTATATTGTATTTTTCAGGGGCTGCTGAATAAATAAAGTAAAACAACTAAGAGACAACAGAAAATAAAAGAAAAAAACTGAAACTCAGGCAGGAACACCAAGAGCAAGTATCACCAATAAAATTCAAGAGACTGAAAAGAGAATCCCAAGAAGAAATGGGTATCTTAATTGCCACACCCTCTCCAGTAGTGCCTTCCAGACAATCCCAAAAGCTTGGATGCAGTCCTGAGGCGAAAAGTTCATGGAAACTTAGTCTCTTAGAACCATGGCATCCTGTAAAACGAATGCTCCAAATCTGTTCTTCCTTTAGTCAGTGAACAGATCTGTGTGCTTTCCTTCAATATAGTTTTATTATAAGTACCTCTAAGGATTGATTTTGACATATAGCTAAGTTAGATTAACCTCCACCAGTGTTCCAATATCCTAGGAAATTATTGAGCCAACCTTGGGCTTCAATCTTTGTAAGAATGTTACTCATTCAGATGAAAAGCCTCAAGTGTTGACAGAGATACAGTGAAAGAAATCAGGCATTACAATTTACTGGTATAGGGCTAGAAATCTCAGAGTTTGTCTACAAAGTATACTTAGAACAACAGCCTAGTCACTCCCATACATGAATTTACAATGGCCCAGGAAGAAGGAAAATTGTGGTCTAAGAAGGAACTAGAGTAAATACTTAGAACACTAGCTGAGTCACTCCAGTACACAGGAATTTACAATGGCCTAAGGGGAAGGTGGATTATACAATAGACTAAAATTGGAACTATGCCAAGGGCATGAAGCCCTTGCCCCTAGCTTCTAAGAATAAGCTAACCTTATGTGGGGCTGCTTTTGATCCCAGCTGTTAACACTGATTTTTATCCCAGTTGGTTCCTGTTAGCTTTTATGTATGCATTCCTTTGTTTTGTTGTAAAAGTCATTTTGCATCGGGTAACTTCATTGTACCTTGGATGACCTTAACTTTGATGCTAGCTTTGAGAAATTACATTCAGATCAACATTCCTTTGTGTTTGTGTCTGTCTGTCACTTTTCGCCAAGTCCCTGCCTACCTGTACTGGGACCCTGATTCTTCTGTGGGTTGAGGGGTAGACTGAGGCCAGTCCACAGCACTCAATCACAGAAAAGTTTTAATCTAAAAAAATTCAGGCATGAAATGTCCAGGAAGTCTGGTACATTGTGAAAAGAATAAAACTAGAAGTAATAGGAATATAAGAAATGGAAGAAACCCAGGTTTAAATGTACAGAAAATATTCTTAGCAAAAATCATAAGAGAATTTTTTTCCTAACATACTGAAGGAGGTTGAAAAGGTATATAGAACACTAAACAGAAAAACAAACAAACAAACAAACAAACAAACAAAAACAGAAAAGAAACTCCCAATGCTACCTAATAATTAAAACACTAAATGTATAGAACAAAGAAGGAATATTAAAAACTGGAAGGGAAAATACCCAAATAACACATAAAGACAGAGCTAAGTAGAATGACACCAACCTTCTTAAAGGAGACTCAGAAGAGCCTGTACAGATATTTACAAAATCTAAGTGATCACAGATGTCAGTCCAGACTTCAGTATCCAGCAAAACTTTCTGTCACAATGTATGGAGCAAGAAGTACATTCCAAGAGACCAAATTTGAGCAATATATATCTAAATCTAGCTCTATAGAAGGTAGTAGAAGTAAAACCTCACATAAAGAAGTTAATCATACCCAAACAACACAAGGACTATATAATCTCAAACTAGCATGTTACAAAGGGTGAAAAACCCACACCACCACAACAAAATAATGGGAATCAATATACATTGCTCATAGATAACACTTCACCTTAATGGTTTGAATTCCTAAATAAAACCACAGAACTAAGTGATTATATTTGAAAACAGGATCCAAGAAACACATATGACAATCAAGGATAGATATCACCTAATTATAAAAGGAAACAAAAATACATTCTAGAGAAATGGACCCAAGAAGCAAGCCAATACAGCCATTTTAGTATCTGACAAAGGAGACTTTACCAAAAGTTGTCAGAAGGGATAGGAAAGGATATTACATGTTCATCAAAAGAGAAATCCACCAAGAGGCTCTTATAATTTTAAACATTTACAAACCAAACACAAGAGAACCCAAGTTTGTAAAAGAAACTCTACTACATCTAAAATCACATATTGACCCACACGCAATGATGGTATCCCACTCTCACTAACAGATAGATCATCTAGTCAAAACCTAATCAGAGAAATGCCAGAGCTATATGACATCAAAAACCAAATGGAACTAACAATAATTTACAGAACATTTCACCCAAACACACACACACACACACACACACACACACACACACTACTCTCAGCAGCACATTTTTTTTTCAAAATTGACCACACACTAGGAAACAAAACAAGTAGTCACACATACAAAAATAGCACCCAGCATCCCACCAAACCACTGTGGATTAAAGCAAGATATGCTGGTGAAAAAGTGTCACAAACCTTTGGGAATATCGAATGAGTATTTTTTGTCTTAATGCCCTCTGTACAAAGTGGAACTACACTAACCAATAACCAACACTGCCTGTATGGCTAAGAACTGGAGACCAGATAAGACAGGTATCTAAGTGAAAAGCAAATACTACTGTTCTGACAAAGAAATGTCAAAATAAATCCCAGTCCCTGGCTTTCTACCTCACCTTTGGTAGTTGAGTTCCTGGACGAAAGACATGTTCAGCCTTTATATTTTTATTAAGACTTAAACATAACAATAGCTAAGCAGCTTCCTACCCTTTGTGGTGTTATAATCTATTTTCCTATCAATAACCCTAAGTTATTACGAAGTACTTACTATGCTCCATCTGCTCCCTTCTTGGTTCCAATTAGGCAGTTCTCGGAGCCCCTCCCTTGACTCTTAACTCAGTACTGTTTCTCCTTTCCTAGCCATTTTTCCTTTATCCCATGCTGTCTGCATCCTCCTCCTTCCCTTCTAGTCCTCTCTGACCCAGGCCTCCAAAACCTCAACCTATCTATGGCTCTTCTGCCCAGATATTTGCTGTTGGCATCTTTATTTACCAATCACAACTAACTGGAGGCAGGGTCATTTAGCTCGCTTCTATGTGCAGATTCTCTCATCTCTGGGGCAAGCAGTTTCAGGGACGTAAATTAGCACATTATTAGAATATAAGCAGACTCAGGCTAACCTATTACAGAAATAATGTCATAAACCTTTGAGAATATCCAATGATTAACTTTTGGATTTAAGGCCCTTTGCACTACGTGGAAACCATAACTATGCTTGAGTGGCGAAGAACTGGTGACCAGATAAGACAGAGACCAAAGGGAAAAACAAATACTACTGTTCTCATAAAGAAATGTCACAACATAGACTACTAATGACATTCTGGTATATTCATAGATCAGTCCCTTTCTTGGCTATCATCAGCTAATCTTCCTCTCACAGGAAATGAGAACAAGTACAGCTAATCGCAGATTGACAATAAGAGACCTTGGACTACTCAGCCTTAAATGAGATGTCTCCTTCATACCCCTCCCCTCAGGGCTCAGGGAACTCTGCAGAAGAGGAGGCAGAAAGATTGTAAGAGCCAGCAGGGATGAGAACACCAAGGAAACAGGGTTTTCCATACACAAGAAGTCATAGGCACTTATGGATTCTCAAAGACTGTGGCAGTGTGGGTCTGTACCAGATAGGGTCCCAGCACTTAGGGAAGTAGAAATGTTCACTAACCCAGAAACTACTTCCAACTAATAGCCACTCGCAAATGGAAATCAGCACTCTTCAATGAAGACTTGCAGCAGTTACAAAGTACTCTTAAGGGTAGGCCTTGTGCCTAGCTGTAAGTAGGTTCTTTGTATATATGTTATGGCTTCCAGCTTTGTCTTTTTCTGGAATCCTGTGTGTATAAACATGTGTGTCTCTGCATCTACATGTATACCTTGTGCTTTCTCTTTGACTCATTCTTTTTCTGGATTTGTTCATTCTCGTTTTGTCTTTTTTTAATTTTATAACAATAAAATTCTTCTGATGCCTGTTTGATTTCCAATGAGAGTCAGAAAGAGCATGAAATCCAATGGGAGGAAAAGTGGGAGTAATCTCAGAAGAATTGGGGAAGACAAACCATGTTCAGAATATATTTGACGAAAAATATCTATTTGTCATAAAAGAAAGAAAAAACATGGAACATGTTCTAGGGTTCTGAAAATGCAGCTGAATAAAGAGCAAGGGACATGTGTGCAGGCCAGATTCTCTGAGTGACTTCTAGATGCTCTCCAATCCCTAGGTCCCTTTCTATAGGATTCCTCTCATCCTCACAGAGGGAAGCAATGAAAACACAAAGGAAAAAACTATAAAATTCAAAATACTGACCTCAGATTATTTTAAACTTAGTGTTCTCAATAATTGTAAACAAGCGAATATAATGAAACACTGAAAACCATATATAAAAGTGAAATGCACAACTTCATGAAAAATGTATGGTGTGGCCACTCTTTTTCACTTAAAATGTCAGCGAGTCACCATTCTAGTCTGCTAAACTGTGTAGCCATGTGAGTCCATCTTGTTTGGGTATTGGTCAAGTTTTATCTGTTTTACAGAATTTAGCATAGATATCTACATTAGATATTTATAATGTGTGTGTGCGTGTGTGTGTGTGTGTGTGTGTGTGTGTGTGTGTGTGTGTGTGTGTGTGTATCAGTAGAATAGATAGATTTAGTTAGCAGCAGTAGCTGCTGACTTCAAATTGCCAGAGAATAAATTAACATATATCACTTCAAGAAATTAGATAAGCAGGCTAGGATAAAACAAGGAGGATTTGAATGAGAAGCCTTACTGACAACTGTCATTTTCTTCACTGATGCCCAGATTTCTACATTGTGTGGTTTAGATTTGACTATTTCCTAATTATTCTCTGCTTTGTGGGGTCTCCAGAGAATTCTTGAATAATTGAAAAGCGTTTATCTCCCTAGTGGCTGAGTTCTGGTCACTGTGGGACTGTAACAGCTTAATGAATGGATCATCGTGTTCATCTAAAGGTGTCAGATTTTAAGATGGAATGGCATACATTGACACTATGGATACTGTCATTTGGTTAATTACTTTAAATCATTTTATATTGAAGTGATTTTGGCCTATATTTAGTGGTTTGTGCCACTTCTGATAGCAGGGGCACAAATCTAACATAGAATTGAATTGGTTTCATACTAATAAATCCTTCCTGGTATGCACATAAACTATCAGTTAACTCTTTTAAACTACATAATAAAAACAGAGCATTTAAGGATGGTATATTGTTCATAGGATCATCATTTGATCTGTTATTTACTTATGTATGAATAGTCACAAAAATAAAATTTTGTATTTCCATTATGTTTCTTATTATTTTTTCTGTATTTTTGTTTGAAGTATGTCAGTGTTTGTGTATTTTGTGCCTATGACTGTTACTTCCTTTACCTTAAGGTCTTAAAGAATAATATCTCCATTTTTTAATACTACTTATAAAATATTGACCTCTGTCCTTGTGAGGACAGGTGGGAAATGAAGTTCCTGGACTCTCCTTGTCCAATCTTCTGTTGATCCATTAGATTTGCCTCTAGCTTTTGTCATAAAGATGTGAGTGAGCTATAGTATTTTTCTGCTCTGTGAACACAGTGAATAAAATATTCATTGCTTTACATGGTACTAAAGACAACAACAAAAAATGGCCTGGTGTGTGGCTGCCTGCTTTTGCAACTAACAGCACCATATACAATGCACAGTGGATTAGGGGGCTGTGGGATTTGATGCCCCATGGGTCTTGACATTCAGCCCAACTTACTGAAAAAAGAGAACCAGAGACCTGAATGTCCAGCTGGGCTTCTTCATAAGATCTGATCTAATCAGATAGGCATCATTAAGTTTTAGCTTGTAATATACAGACCACATTGTTCATTTGCAGCTGATAGCCTTCACACCAGCTTCACAGGCTATGAAGGACTCCCCGAGAATGTGCATGACTCTTGTAAATCAAGGATCATTTTATGTTTATGCATAATATGATAGACTTTGCTTGTGGCTTAGTAGTTAAAATGATTCCTGTTTTTCCAGAAAATATAAAGTGAGTTCCCAGAATACACATTAACAACTCATGAGCTCCCATAGCTCAGAATCCAGGAAATATGTCAACCTCATGTGACCCATTCAAGCACCTGAACATGTGTAAAATATACTCACATACACATACATGAATAGATCTTTAAGAAAACAGAGAAAAACGGTTAAATTCAAACTGAGTGCCTACTGCTATGGCATTTTAAAGTTGTCAGCCAAGGAAGATGAATTATTTAATAACTCTGGAAATGTGTGAATGATTATCAGATAAATGAGTGACACTTTTATTACCAATGTCTATGAACAAAGTTTTTTATTGAAGAGAATCAACTGTGTGCTAAATATATTATAGAGATTAAGTAAATTTTACAAACAAGACTTTAATTCTAGTCTGATCCAAATGCATTGAATAGAAAGGAGTCTATGAAAAGTTTACACCTACGGTAAGTTACTTAAAACAGTAGGCAAGCTTTTGTAAGTATTCTAAATATGCTAATATGTCATTAAAATATAAAGCAATATACAAAATAATTTTATTTTATATGCATTCAGTCATAGGCACATAGATGCAATTGTTTCATTACTTTAAATTATATATGACAATTTAAAAAGATGTGTTTTTATTTCTGTATATATGTGTATCTCTGAGAGAGTTCAGTGAACATGATTGCAGTACTCATGGAAGCCAGAAGCCACACCAGATTCTCCTGGAGTGAAAGGTACATGACATTTTGAGTCAACTGACTTGGATGCTAAAAACTAAACATATTCACTGAGAAGAATACCTTCTTTAAATTGCTGCCACATCTTCCCAGCCCCCTGTAGGTGGCATGTTATCCTTAGACACATTTTGGAAAACACAACTTTTGTTACAGAAAGGAAAAAAATCATTCTGAAAATTAGTTCTTGTGACTTGTCATCATTATATGGTTTTGTCACTGAAAAACACGTCTCATATGAAACAGAGCCACACACTTCAGAAATGAAAGCAAACAATATTCAAAAGATCATATTTTCTTCTAGAATTGAGATGAGGAATATTTATATCAATGTAAGAACAACTGAATAGCAATTTTATCATATAAACATTGGATAAACAATCAAAGTTATTGGGTAAACACAATACAGAAAATTTTTGTTGAGTGTTTTGGTTTAATGGGCATTACAACCAACACTGAAACAAATTAAAAGTATTATATATATGTATATATGTTATTGGGCTATATTAATAAAGTATAAAATAAGATTATTAGAATAATGCACTTTTAAACCCTCCATTTGTATCTATTCTCTTTGTCTAAATGAGTGTGTTTAAGTGTGCATGTGTGGACGTGTACATACAGCCCTATCATGGAGCACATGTGTATGTCAGATGATAACCAACATTAGGGATTCCATTTCCACCATATGGTTTCAGTGTGTTAAACTCTAAACTTGAAAGTGCAATATTTTGTAAAGCCAACAATATTTGAATTAAAATAATAAATATACATTAATTTATCAAAATAAAACTGGTTAAGTATTTTTTTCATAATCTTTTGATTTAATATGTCCATGATATCCTGTTCAAATATATTGAGAAGATTCTCCATATGTAATTTAAAGGTACCAGTGCTTACATATTGCTCTAGAAAAAAATTTTTATTTTGCTAAAAATTATAGTAAAAATAAGATGGATATCACTTTCTTTTTCTTTTTTGTTTTTTCAAGACAGGGTTTCTCTGTGTAGCCCTGGCTGTCCTGGAACTCACTCTGTATACCATGCTGGCCTCAAACTCAGAAATTTGCTTGCCTCTGCCTCCCAAGTGCTGGGATTAAAGGCGTGCACCACCATGTCCTGACTTAGATATCACTTTCATTTCTATGTAATATTAGAGTGTGTCATGCAGTAGAAGCTATACTGCAATGTTTCATGTCTTGTCTCTTTGCCTGCAGCATACCTCATTCATGTTTTACATCACTCTGAGTATATTTTGTTACTGCCATTGCGTCTGAAGTTTTATTTTTTATTTTTTGTATTTTTGAGATGTTCTCACCATGTTCTACATTTGGGTGGTAAATACATGACCTACACACTTCCTTTTTCAGAGTGCTGAGACTTCACGTGTACTTCACTATACCTATGACCAGCTCACTCTGTGATTCTAAAACAACAAACTACAGACAAGTGCATATAGTCTGCTACTAGAACCCATCTTCAAGCTACTTTTATCACTTGCTTTATACTCATATTTCTATGCCATCTAATGTACTCTTTCTCTACCTATTTTCCTTTAGATTTTTAAATTTAATTTAGTTTATTTTACTTATTCACTTTATATCCCACTCACTGCTCCCCTCCTTGTCACTCCCTCCCACAATCCTTGCCCCCTCCCCTTCTCCTCTGATTTGGTGGGTTCCCCTTCCCTCATCACCAACTCTGGCACTTCAAGTCTCTGAGAGGCTAGACACTTCCTCCCCCACTGAGGCCAGACAAGCTTAACTAATTTAGAATACATCTCCAGTCAAGACCATGTGCCCACCTCAGTACATGCTTCTAGAAGTATTTTGTCAAGTTCTGTTTTGTACATCTTATTTCCTCATTATCCCACTTTTCCCATTAATGCATGAATTTATACATTTGCTGTGAAATATTCTCCCCATTTATCTGATGGTTTTGTTTTCTGTGGTTATAGCTCATTTTCATTCAGTACAACTTTAGTTAAATATTACTCCTTTATCATTTTAATATTTGAATAATACATTTGTCTCTATAAAATAACCCACAAGGAATCATTTGTACCAGATTAAAATGTACTAGTTTGTTTAAAAAAAAAAAAAAACTTCATTGACTGCTGTGATGATTTTAAAGCCTTCATAAAGCCATTGAAACACCCATCACTGTGATGGTTTCAATGACAATAGCCCCCATAGACTCATATATGTCAGTACTTAGGTACTGGAAAATAAAACTGTTTGAAGATTAGAGGATTAGGAGTTGAGGACATGTTGGAGGAAGTATGTTACTGGGAATGGGCTCTGAAAATTCACAAGCCCAGGTCCAGTCTCCCCTTCTCTCTGCTGCCTGTGGATGGGGATATAAAGCTCTTGGTGTGTGCTAACTGCTGCCTGTGGATCGGGATATAAAGCTCTTGGTGTGTGCTAACTGCTGCCTGTAGATCGGAATATAAAGCTCGTGGTTGCTGCTCCAGCACCATGCCTGTCTGCTTCCCACCCTGGTCATTTTGAACTAATGCTCTAAAACTGCAAGCAATCCTCAAATTAAATACTTTCTGTTCCTTTTCTTGGTCCTGATGTTTCTTCATAGCAACAAAACCATAAATAGGAAAATCACTCTTAGAACAACAAACTTAATTTGAGCACTGTTACTTAGGACAAAATTTTGGAAATGAAAAGAAAAATTACATGTGATTGCAGCTACATCCCCCAAATTACTACTAACATGTTCTTTGCAATATACTTACTTTCATACTGAGTTATATAATCCATGTGTTCATGTGTTCTTAATATCACAAGCCTTCATATTCTTCTAAAACAAATAACTACATTTAATACTAAATCTATTTGAATTATGTGTCTATAGATAGTAGTTAATGAACAGTTTCTTTTGTGGTCTGTCTGTTATTTGCAATGGACAAGATATGCGAATAGAAAAGGCTCATCACACAAGACTTCCAGGAAGGCTGAAGACTTTGCAGGCAGAACCATCTTGAGACAGAAGCAATTACTCCTCTGAGGCATTATTTTAGCTAAAAGGGTTATTCAAAATGCATTCAGTCACAGCCAAGGGTATTTTCAAGAAAGAGAGTACAGAAAACGATACAGTGAGACTAAATGCATGCAGTTCAATCTTCTTAGGTGCTAAAAATGAAGGAATGTTCAGAATAAGATTTGAATCCAGCAACTTAGGATTATATATTAATATAATAATGGAATGGATGAGCATTCCACTAATTATAAGATTAATAATGGAATGGATGAGCACATGTACTGAAAACTAGTCTGGATAGTTAGGTAGTTTCTGTAACTCTCTTTATTTTTATTTCTTTATATGTTTTTCCTGGGCAAATACTTTGATTTATTAAAACTGTGATAAGTAAATATTACTCTAGCAATTACATTGTCACATTGCTAAAGTTTCTTCAAAAATACAAATATACTAGTTTTTCTCATCTTGATTGTTTAAACTCCCATTTAAATCAGCACCAAGAAAAGTATAATTTGAGCAAAGGAAAGTATCTGACTTCACACACACACACACACACACACACACACACACACATACACACACACACACACACACAGAGAGAGAGAGAGAGAGAGAGAGAGTTATGTATATAGCACAGAAATCATGTATCCTGACAATTTCAATTTTCTATTTATCTCTTCTATTTCCTTTCCTTTTCTTGCCTTTCTCCTTTACTTTTTTACTACTAGTTATCAAACACAGAGCCTCATGTAGGCTAGAGAAGCTCTCTAGAAGTTAAACACGAAACCTCATGTAAGCTGGGCAATCTATCACTGAGATCCAACCCAGCCTGCTATAGTTCTAATATCTGTGTGCTTAGCTAACAAGCATTACCTCTGTAAGCTTTAACTTCATGATTTCTAAAGCAACCTTTTTGTCTCTCCTGATTAGCTTTTACTTTTGAAATAGTTTTCAGTTTCCTGAGAAAAGATTTACAATTTGGCTTGTAGGTAGGTATGCCTTAGGGAAGGTATGGTTAGAATGAGGTGTTGTGTGTCAATCTGACAAGGGGTTACTTTTAACCCTCAACTGACAGAGGCTAGAGTCATTTGAGAAGGCACCCTCAAATGAGGGATTGCCTAGATAGGATTAGCCCATGGACTTTTATGTGGGGGGTTCTCTTAATAACTAATTGGTGTAAAAGGGCCTAGCTCACTTCAGGCAACCCTGTTCCCTAGGGAGGTGGCCCTGCATTTTCTAAGGAAAGCTAGATAACAAGTAGCAAATCCAGGTTCCTGACACACTTCGCTCTAAGGTGAGCTCCTCCATCAAGTATCACTCATCAAGGAACATTAAGCAACCCTTCCTGCATGTACCTGTCATAATGGACTGGAGCCCGGGGGTTTAAGCTTAAGCTAACCCTTCCTGCATGTACCTGTCGTAATGGACTGGAGCCCGGAGGTTTAAGCTTAAGCTAGCATTTGCAATGACTGTTTTATCACAGCAACAGAGAGGAAACAGAAACACTTCTGAAATACAAGAATTCTTTCAAAATCTAAATTCTTCTATCATAGTACTTGTTTTAATAAGACACTATTTTCTAAATGAAACGGAATTTAAATAGAATTGAATATGTGTTTAGTGAAGTCAATAATTTCATTGTGTCCCTATCAACCATCTAAATGGGAACTGAATTAAGGGAAAAAATGTGTTTTCTTAGAAGAATACGAATACTAGTGTACTAGTATACTAATACTTTTCATATTATTAACAAAGGTTGTAGCACAGTTCTCTGTCTTATGTCACTTGTCAAATTATGTTGTAATTTTTAAATCATGTTCTTAATTTTTTTATATTATAATTCCATCATTTCACCCTTACCTTACTTCCCTCCAAATTCACCCATAACCCTTCTTTCCTTTTTTAAACTTTGTTTTATTGAATACCATGATTCCCAAATTATTTTCTTCTGTCTAAATTGACCCCTATTCTTTAACCAATGAAAATCCTGAAGGCTTTTAAAATCAAGTTCAAATTTTAACGTGTCCATTCCTATACTATTCTGCATTAGACAATAGGATGAGACACTGTTATTGAGGTCGGAGTAGACTCATGGTAAATATCCCAAACTCTCTGCATTGAAAGATATGGAATTGAGCTTTTGCCATTATTTTTTTGTGCTTAGCTATGTACATTAATTTACACACACACACACACATACACACACACACACACACACACACACACACACACACGTTTGCAATTTTTTTAGAAAATAATTCCCCAGTAAAACTTTTTATTTCCTCATGATATGATGATTCAGAGAAAATAATCTAAAATGCATAGTGAATGAATAACCCAGTAAGAGAAAGATTGCTAGCTTCTCCTCCATGACTTCCTTCAGTTACAATGGCTCTGGAGAGGAATGAGAAGTGAAACCAGAAAAATAATCTTTTTCAAAGTAATGAAAATTCTGTGTTCCAGGAAAGTGGATAATTTATTCACATTAAAGTGACACATGATGTTAATCGGTTTCACAAAAAGACCATGTAAGGTAGACAGATGTCAAAAGATTAGTCAAGCAACTGCTATAGGCCAAGATAAGTGTACTGACTTCAAGCCAGGTTGTCTTCCAGATACAAAGGTGCAACTCTGCCCTCTGTGAGGTGGCAAGGTATAGCTCTTATTGCTTGAGAGTACTTCCAGAAAAAATGATGAAAATTGAGAAGTATTAGCTCAGTAGGAGGAAATATATTCAAACATATAAAAACAACACTCCTTACAGGAAAAGGCTTTGCTAACAAATGCACAAGTAATTTATTAAATTACTGATATTCATCTTGAAAATGCAATCCCCACTTACAGAATTAAATACAATAATATCGTACATTTACAGAGCTCTGAAAGTCAATGTTTTCCTAGAAGACAGATAAGTAACCATAATAGATCAAAAGTTGGAAAAAAAATTGCCTTCTAATTTTCTTCCTTGGGAAACCTTAAATTTCTGTTTAATATCATGAGTAAATACATTTTGATAAATTATCTGAATGATGGAAAGTGAATGAGTGATATTGAGTATTAAAGTATTGGAGTTCACTTGGAGATGCAAGTAAGAAATAACTTTCAACACTTTTAGCTTAAACCACATGCATGTAATAAAGAATTATAAGCATATTATATTCATATGATGCAATAGATACATAGATGCAATAGATATATAGATCATTTGCCACATACATAAACAAATACTGTGAGCAAATCAATAACAGCATGTGAGTGCGTGTTTGTATATGTGTGTGTATGTGTATGTATATATGATATAGTATTCTAATAAGGTTAAACAGGATTTCTAGGAAAATAAATAATTATATTACCAGGGAAGAAAACATATATGATAACCCTGCAGTATGTTGTAGTGACATTAATATGATTGTTTTTATTTTTTACTTATAAAATGAAATAGAGATATAACATCAATTCCTAGTGTCTAAAACTGATCATTCAATGGTCTATAGAGACATTTTTCTATCTTTGGATAATTGTGTGGGTATACCCCTATACTGACAGATGTACCATATCATAATAAAATATTTTCTTATTTTATATTCTTGTTTCTATGACAAAAGAGTCAACAAAAATGATTTAAGGGAGAAGTGGTTTATTTGAATTACAGTTCAAGGTATAGTCATTGGGCATACAAGTCAAAGCAACAGAAGCTTGAAGCACCTGGCCACGCTGCATCTACAAATCCAGAAATGGTGGGAGTTAAAGTCTTACATGTTGCTGCTTACTCTCCTTTCTCCATTTGTACAGTCCAACATGTTGCCCAAGGAAGAGTCCTGCCAAAAATTAAGATGGGTTGTTCCACATTGATTAATATAACCAAGGTAACTTCCCACAAGCATGCCCAATCTCCCAGGTGACTCTAGACCTTGTCAAATTTACAATTAACACTGACTGCCACCAATACTCTCAACAATCAATGGGCTTATAGATTGTTCTGTGTTTTGTTGAGACCAAAAGTGCCTCAAATATTTCTAATTTGTGTAGTATATCTTTAGATATAAGAACTTAAAGGCAGTGTTTAGGGTTAAAGAGTTACATTTTACTCAAATAGTAGATTCTCTCCTAGAGTATCAAAATGCTTAATTTATTTTCTGTGCCCCCAGCCCCATTCTGTAACTTTACCACATGGACGTAACATTTTTTAGTCTAAGCAAAAAGTATCATTTTTATTAGTTTGCTTGTACCTTCTCCATACATCTCCATCTAGTAGATGCAGACAAAGTTGCTGAGAAAGTTTACATCCACTTAGTTTGTTGCTTTCTGGCTTCACTTTCACCACTTCTCATTAAGTTGAATTTTCAGCATTCAAAAAGGCTTATGTTCATTCATGTTCAACATGTGACTAATCCCTACCTGACTGTCTTTGCAAATCAATAGAAAACCAAATTCTCTTGCTCTGTGACCTTAGTCCATACCACCTTCAAGTCTTGAATTGCTCACCTTTCACTTTGGGCTCTCTCAAAGCCTTGACCACATTTTTTCGGGCATACTTTAATGACAAACATTGCCTACTTTATGTCAACACTGTAGGGAAAATTTAAAGATATTGTTAGAACAGAAAATCCAGTAATAAGACAATGCTAATGTTGTAGTGACATTAATATGATTCCAGGTCAGGAACCTGGAAGTCTCATATCTGAAGTGCAGCAACGATTATTACTCCACAACCCTGAAACCCTTGTGGCAGGCCACACTATTTTTTCTAAATAACATGAATTCTTCATTTATTTTCAACTTCCAGATACCTTATTGTATCATAAACTTATTGGTCCCATAAATTTTAACAGAGACATTACAGAATCTTACAGCAAACACCTGATAATCAATATAATTCTGTGTAAAATGTTCTAGTCCTAGACAGGACTCATAACCATTGCAGGTCCTCTAGTAACAGTAGAGAAGGTGTTGGTGTTGTTCCCCTTTGTGCCACAACACTCAGATGCCCTAGTTAAAACTAGTATATGTATATGATATACTTATATAAGAAAAAGAGTTTAGACTAGTAAAATAAAGTTGATGGGTTAACTAGTTAGAAAATGAAAATAAAAGCATTACTATGTGTGAAGAGTGTAGACAGAGTCTATATTCTTACCAGTCTATGTGACAGCTCTACAAGACAAATAAAGCCTGTCCTGCATCCATCCAACTCAGTGCTGCTTTTAGAACTTGTGAAAGCTCCAATTTTTCAATTTTGAGAAAAGTTGATAATCACCTTTGCAAAGATCAAAACTTTCTCAAGTAGAAGTTAAAGTGTTTAGTATGTTTGAAATTTTAATTTTATTTTAATGCAACATAAGTTTTGTGTAGCTTATTTTATTATCTCTTATAACAGAAGCAGAATGCTTTTATTTGCAGCCTTAGTCTTCACAAAACAGAAAAGATAAAAAAGAAAACAAATCCCTGTTTTTGTGCAAAAGTAATGCCTCATAAACCAAAATGACAATGTATGATTTGTGTAATCCAATTACTTAGAATTTGTACAATAACAATTTGTGCTGAGATGTAACAGGAATGTTGATGGAACATTTTTTGAAAGGATGTGATTTTAAAAGCAAACAAAGAATTGAGGAAGCAGAAGAACATTTTGAAGTTTTAGCAAAGGGTTTAAAATATATTCTCCAAACTACAAAACAGGTCACTAGTCACATGTAATAAAAAGACATGAATGATATTTCTAGTTGCGTGAGGAATCTCCACTGTGTTTATTGCAATAGTCACATTGAATCTTATCCCACCAACAATATTCAAGCTTTCCCTTTTGATTACATGCATGTGAATTCAAAATCATCAAAGCGAATTTCACATGTTTTCAAAACAAAACAAAAATGAGAAATACTGAGGTGATGAATATATAAATTTGCTATTTGTTATCCCAGCTAATATTAATAAACCCAACAAATATGTATGTCTGGATACTATCCATGTTTTATGATATGAAATAAGAAGGGGGAAGGCAACCTGAAGAGATAAAGTTAACTCATATTTCAAGAAAGATTTTACCAGGTAAATTCTTGCTGCAATTTGAAATAAGTCATCAGCTTCCCCTTTACACATTTTATCAGACACACTCAGGCACTTGCTTTATTCCTTTAAAAATATGATGAGAGGTACTATTCCATTTTCAGTAACTTTTTTTGTTAGTTTATGAGAGTGTAATTGAATTACTACAATTCTCCTTTCCATTTCCTCCCTCCAAAGGCTCCCAAACTCTAAACCCATCCCTACTCATCTTAAAATCTATGGCCTCCTTTTCAATTGTTCATGTGATAATATATATCACAGGAGTATATATATATATATACATATTTATTCTAAATATAAACTTGCTAAGTCCATGAAATATTACTTGTATGTGTATTTTCAGAGTTAACTGTTTGCCCAAGGATAACCAATTGGTTTGTTATTCTGTGGAAGACAATCTCCCCCACTCCCAGTTCTCCTCAGTTGTCTATAGTTTTTGAGTACAGTTGAGGTCTCCTGGGATTCCCTCCTGAATTTTAAAGAATATCATTGAAGACTCAGGTTACTGTCATTTCTCCTTAGGACATATTACTTTGTATTGGGATATTAGAAAGCTATCATCCATGTTGTCTACAGGTACGGCAATCACCTCCATTGGAGGTGTCCCAGCCTCTTCCCATACAAAGTCAGCCAGTGAAATGACAGCTTTAAAGGCGACTCTCTGAACAAAAACCTAGCGTAATTCCTAAAAACCTAGCGTAATTCCTTTCTACTTTCTTATACAAACTCAAACTAACTTGCTGACTTCATCTGCAAAAGCCATGTCTTCTTGGAGGTGACTGTAAGTAGAATGAGTTTTCCAAATCCCCAAGCAAAGGAGATGTATATGGAAACACACACACAACAACACACAATACACTTACCACACACACACACACACACACACACACACACTGCAGGAAAGCACCCTTTGGGGGGGAATCACTGAATAGAAATGAACTGCAGTCTTTAAGTGCTTTTCTTAATTTATACTTCTCAATGTTAATTCCTAATTCTGCCTAGTGCCCTTTAAAGAACATATTAGAGATCTCTGAGTGTTTCTTGCTAACCCCCCATCCCTCTCCTCTTCCTCCCTTGCACACCCCCTCACATACACCTCCCTTTTCTACCATGTAAACTTCTCTGACTTTCACAACCCTTACCTCCTCAAATTCTTCCCTTCTGGACCCCATCCTCATCACCCCGGGGCTGCCTTGTCCCCCTCCTCGCTCCTCTCCTTCTCTGAGCACCTTTACCGCATCCATTCGCTTCAAGGGCTTTGCAGATTCCCCTGTTTGTTTGCTGGTGAGAAATCTTTGCTGCAGTTGCAGCAATGAAGTCTCTCCTCGTGTGCGCGGGCGCGCGCGCGAGCGCGCAATCCAATAGCAGAAGCGGACTAGGCTGGGCAAGGCTGAGAGGAAAGGGCTGGGAGCCGGGAGGCAGCTTGTCCTCCCGCGAGCCTGCAAGGATGCTGCAGGGGACTGAGACCATGGGGAGGTGCTAACTTCCTCTCCAACCCCCCAGCCCGGGATCCGGGCTGGCATACCCGGCCCCCCGGGGTAGTTTCCTGCCAAGCTCAACCAAGAATCCAAAGGCGACTTGGAGGGCATAAAAAGAAAAAGACTGGTTCTGGAGAGGGGCCCTCACCTCCAGAGCGGGTTCCTCGGCAAACGCGGGGAAGATAGGAGGAAGGGGATCAGACACTGGAGTCTGTACGCCAAAACCCCAGCCTGCAGACTCGCTCCAGAGCCTCCCTGAAGACCTGGGCGATCTGGTGAGTACAGGCTGGGGAAAGGGAGTGGGAGGCGAGGAGCAAGGGGCAAGGGGCGAGGGTCCATGGTGGGAATGCACGCTCGGGTACCGGTACCGAGGCAAGGGAAGCGCTCAGGGATGCTGTAGCCCGGGCGGGGGTCGGCTGTGAGCTGCGGAGCGCTTGTAGCGCCCGCAACGGTGTGGATGTGAGCAGGGAAGCGCAAGTGAGCCACAGACAGAGCGCATGTCTCATCTCTGTGAGCAGAGCAGCAGCTAGACCGGCCACCACCATCTTCTGCATGAACATTATCAGCAGGACAGAAAACCTCCCTCAGGGCTATGGAGACTGCGGGAAACATCTGGCAGCTGGCGATGGATTGTTAAGGGAAAACTGTCACAACCTCAAAGCACCCAAACCTTTTCTCTTTTTCTTTCTCCTCTTCTCTCTCTCTCTCTCTCTCTCTCTCTCTCTCTCTCTCTCTCTCTCTCTCTCTCTCTCTCTCTCTCTCTCTCTCTCTCTCTTTCTTTGAATTTTAGCGCCATCGTCTTCAATGCCTCTCTGAAAATCCTTTAGCAAGAGTGAGAGAGAAAGAGGAGAGCGCTCACCAGGGAGAGGAGCAAAGAAGATGAGGATTATTTGCAGGCAGATTGTCTTGTTGTTTTCTGGATTTTGGGGACTCGCCATGGGAGCCTTTCCGAGCAGCGTTCAAATAGGTAAGAGAAGCTGGGGAAGAGGTGCATGTGGCTGATGTGAGGTAAATGAGTTGCAGTAAGGATTCCTACGGAGGAGCTTTCCCTTTTCAAGCAGACCTTCTCCGTGCAAGTTCAGGCTAGCACACCCAACCCTGACTCAAGTTCCTTCTTGCTCTACAGCAGGTTAAAGTAGGAATGAAAGAAGTTGAGGAAAGAGAAAACAATAAATAAACAAACAATCAATCAAACCTTCATGGATTTTGATTGCATTTTATACTCTTTTTTTTTTTTTTAAAAAAAAAACTCGTTTTCGTAGAGCAAGAGGAAATGCCGAGTTTTATTTTGGTTTTCGTTTTATTTTTTTAAACTCACTTTTTGCTATTCTGCAAGCTGCAGCATTCTCGCTGTTACAGAAGTAGACTCGGGGGGGGGGGAGGCATTTTCTGCCCTCACTTCTTTCCTTGTTGCCTTGCCAGTTGGCATATTCAAATGTTAGACCCTTTTCGAGGAACCTTCGTTGGTTTATTTTGCTTTTGACTTAAGCTTCTGTTCTGTATCTCCCCACCCTCGTTTCTTGCGACCCTCCCTTCCTCCACCATGCTCGCCATTCTCCTCTCCTGTCTGTTGATGGGACTCAGCTATTGAATTTCTTCCAACCCAGCCCAGCCCAACCTCAAACACTGCATCATTTGTGTGTGTGTGTGTGTGTGTGTGTGTGTGTGTGTGTGTGTGTGTGTGTGTGTGTGTGTGTGGACTGTACACAAAACCGAACTAATTGGACCGGGTACACAAAATCGGGGGTCAAACTAAGTTCTCCCCCTTCTAAACCCGCTCTCTTGTGCGCCTTCACATACCTTCGTTCATGTCCTGTATTTTGATGGAAATCTCTTCTCTATCCATCTGCATATTCCCTGCTGGAAAAAGATGTCCTGAACTGGACTGGCTGATACAATGATGTGATGAGAGAATACTAAAGAGGGCAGGGAAAGAAAGCAAGATACACTAAATTGTCTCAGAGGTCATTGTGATCATGACAGATTGAAACAAGAAAAAGCTGAAATGCCTTGAAGACTAAAACATTAAGCATGCGTTGCAGGGACAAAAGGCAGCCCCTATGATATAGTAAAAGAGCTCCTTAATTGTGTGTGCTTGCGGTTGGAGATATGTTTGACAGTCATGGAACTAGGTGTAACACTTAGAACAGGAATCATTGAGTGAGCGTTTCCTGCTGTCTTTTGTAGGTGGTCTCTTTATCCGAAACACAGACCAGGAATACACTGCTTTTCGGCTAGCTATCTTTCTTCATAATACCAGCCCCAATGCATCCGAAGCCCCTTTTAATTTGGTACCTCATGTGGACAACATTGAGACTGCCAACAGTTTTGCTGTGACAAATGCATGTAAGTAAAATATAAGTTGCGGCTAAATTGAAAGAGATCTAAAATGAGCTAGTGGGATTTCTTTCTTTGTTAGGAATTTTCTAGAAAAAAATCTAGATTATAACGGTGATGTTAGAAAAAAAAAAAAAAACAGTTTAAAAGGTTTAGTCTCCTTCCCTCCTTTGCTTCCTGCCACCCTTCCTTGCCTCCCTCCCTCTCGCCCTTTTCTTTTTTTCCCTTTCTGCCTTTTAATTTTCCTGCCTAGATCACATAAGCTGAATTCTCCTGTAATGTTTAGCATTGTTCCTGTCTTCTGAATACTAGTGAAAAATGTACTCAGTTTAGTGTTTTATTCCATCTTTTTTGGGTTCTTCTTGATTTTCACTGAAGTAAATGTCTGTCTTCCTTTTAAAGAAGACACATGCTCTTCCCAGTAGTAAAAGCCATGGAAGGATGCCAGAGAGTGGTGATGTGGAAAATGCATTTAAGTCAGTCAGTAGATACTACATAAGATCCAGTGATGTCACTGGAGGCTGCTCTGCCCTTATGTTGGAGGTTGTAAATGTCTCTTGCTGTCTTAATGGATATCTGTGCGTGGAACTCCATGAAGCCCTACCCTATTGCCCATCATTTTAGTCTCTGATCTACTTGGATTCTAAAACCAATCCAGCTGAATCTCCCACATAATGAAACTAAATGGGTGACCCCATAGAATGCTACCTGGAATATGTCCCCCATCAAAATACTATGGAACTTGATGTGGCTAAAAAACTAACTAATGGCATTAATGTAAAACACTAGGATGCAACCCATCAATGACTGCTCTGGCTTTGGGTTCTTTAAATGTGGGTATGCTTCAGATGCTTCCTCAGTTTTCTGTGCATATATACTTTTGTTAAAAATGTTTCTGGATTGTCTGAAACATATAGAAGTGGTTCTACATAAAATAGTATGTGCTTTGTTTCTATTGCACCAAGTTTGAAAATCTTTTAATTAAAAATTGTTAGGACAAGAAAATAAACTGAAAAAAGAAAGAAGTAGAACAGAAAATAGATTTATCTCATGACTTTCCTAAGATTTTCTCAAAATCTTACCAACTTGGAAATTAATTTATTGTTCAGATATATTTGGGATAGATTGTCAACCATTAATTACATTTGCATAGTATCATTTAACTTTGAATGAGTTTCCAAAATGTTGTAGTACACTGTGATTTGTTTTCACAAATTAACATCTTAAGAGCCAGAATGGTTGCACAATCACATTCAGCTTTTAAAACTCTAAAGTGCTAACTCTCTCCAGACTATCAGTTATCCTCACTTAGTATTATTTTAACTAGAAGTATTTTAGTTATGTAACAAATTATGCATGAAATAAATGATAGTGGCAAAGCAATGGTAAATTGAGAATGTGGCAGCTGGCTACATGATAATAGAACTTTAAAAGTATAAGCTATAGAGGATGTTGCTCCCACAAGTAAAGACTGAGGGGACTTAAACAAGTAACTTTAGATATATTCAAGTTTCACACAGTGTTGACAGTTTAATGTTTTTCATGTTCATGTACAATTGGTTCTGTGTAGATGTTTAAAAATATGTTTAAAAGCAAATAGTAAATAGCAAAAATGTTTTCTAGTGAAAAAAAAAAAGAATATTTTTTCTTGATAAATGACTATACCAAACGCCCTTTAGATAAATCCAAACTGTGTTTGGTTACAGGCGGTGGAGAATGTGAGTCAGGTGGTTGGTGTTTATTGAATAGAGTATTCCAAAGCACATACACATATGATTCCATAGTAAGTAAGGTAAATCCTAAGCAGTAACTATACATCAACCTAATCTGTCAAATTTTATGCCTTTTAGTACCAAATGGTAAAAATAGACCTTGAAATTTAACATGAGGTTTGTTTTTTTTTTTTCTTTTGTAATAGCAAAGACTGATTTTCAAACTTGTTATTTTGGAATGAATACAAATAATATTTCTTATACTCTATTATTTTAGTTGTGGTATTCTGATACTGAATCTTTATCATCTTGGGTTTCTTCTCTGTATGAACATTAGTCAGGGTACATTTAATTTCTTTTATGGGAACTATACTCACACAAAAACAGACGTAAGAATAAAATGCATTGGTTACCTGTTAAAAAGACTTAATCTAATGCTAGTTATGGGACCAAAATTAAGTTTGTCTTCTAAAAAGGTTGTTTAGCTCTAAACTACTAAATGTATATAGTTCACCAGCTTGTAAAACTGGACATGAATAACTCAAATGGAGTAATTTTGCGGGTGTAAGTATCATATTGCTGAAGGAAGCAGTAATTTTATTGTTAGCCATAATTTATCTTCAGCAGTATTTAAATTAAATTACTGCTTTTTATTCTTAAGTATTTATATTGACAGATAGTAAAAGTATTTATACTGGTAGTCAAATTTCACTGGTTATTATAAAGGAAATTAGATGTACAGATAATAAAATTATAACCAATTTCAATAACAAAAGTGTAATAAGTAGCACTTTGACTCAAACATTTAGTGTCATTGGATATGTACACTATTTCACTATTGTGACCCATAAAAGCATGCAAGATGATGAAAACAGATATTCCAGACTTACACAATCAATATTCTCTGTGTTTCTTAATTACAATCTTTAAATAAATGTATTTTGTATAAGTATCAATATAGTTCTATCTGTAAAAAAATTGGTAATGTTCTTACAAAGCATTTGATACAACTCACAACAGCCTAACTTTGCAGATATATTTTCAGTACTTAAAAAATATTTAGTTTGGAGAATAGTTTGTTAAATTTTACCAAACTAGTAAACAAACACTAAACTTGGTCTATCACCAAGTTTTTTAAAATACAGAAATATTTGAAACATTGTATTATGAATTTAAATTATCTATAGAAACAACATCCTGTGACCAACCAGCCTCTGTGATATTATCTACCTACATCCTGTGCGTGAAATGATGCTTTAAATTAAAAATAAAAAACCTGATACATAGCCAAGACACCAAAGGAAGTTGTAGAGTTCTAGACTGATTCCAACTTTGACAATCTGTAGAGAGGACTACCTGATTGGTACTTTTGTTTACCTAGTTCCTAATAGTGTCCTTATTTTGTCTATTTCTCTGCCTAGACAGTCTGCTCAATTGTTTAGCAGATGCTGATAGAGAAGTTACAAACATTGAATAATTGTATATTACACTATAATAACTATAAAGAAAGTAGTTTGGTTTTGAGATAGGATAACACTCTTGTAGCCTATAATTCATGATCCCACTGTCTCAGCCCTCCTAAGTGCTGTCAGTAGAAGTGGATGCCACCATGCCTGATACCGTTCATATCTTTCTTTTCTTTCTTTCTTTCTTTTTCTTTTTTCTTTTTTTCTTTTCTTTCTTAAAGACAGTGCTTCTCTGTGTAGTCCTGCCTGTCCTGGAACTTGTTCTGTAGACCAGGCTGGCCTTGAACTCACAGAGATCAATCTTCTCATGTCTATTCTTTTATCAAAGGTAAATCTAACTTTTTTTTTTGGACAATTTACTTGCAAAATTGAAATATTCAAGGGCAATAGTAAAAGTAACAGGATACATAAAATATAGTTTATTTAAATTTATAGAGAATATGAAATTACATAAAACATGCTTCATATAAGTTCCCTCTTGTACATTAGTACAAGCACATTGAGGTTAAGGGTACCCTTTTATCAAATCTGGAGTCAAATTCAACAATGCTTAAAGATTGTTGCATGTTCTTCACTTTTGGAATATCAGGTCTTATAAAAGATAAGAGAGTGCGTTCGGCTGCAGAAATAATCCTAAGCAGGCTGCAGATAAATTTTTATCCTTCAAAAGAAAGATATAAAATATACAATAGAATTAAGTGTGTTTGCATTTGGTTTTAGAAAAATTAGTTACTAAGCTGTGATTTGTTAGGCTTTTATGGTTTGAATTGACAAAACAACCTAAATTGACTTGAAGCAAATTTTTTTTCTAGTGATTTTCTATATTCCCAATCTTCCATTCTAAGACTAGTGACAGAATTATGAGTCTCATGGCTTTAGTTCTCTGCTTTGTAAATGATATGACATTTTATAATTTAAAAAAGTTATAATTGATGTGTTTCAGGGTGGTTACATGAAAATTTGTAAGACTTTCACAAACTATAAAAAACTCTTTATTTTTCCCCAAATTGGTGTTTTTTCTCAAGGTCTGTTTATTTTGGGAAGAAGAAAAGAATGTTCACTTCTTTCCAATGAGAAATAATTTGTCCATCAACCATCTATCATTTGCCTATCTATCAATAATACATTTCTCTATATCTTATATACAGAGGAATTCCACTATCTATCTGAATTTTAAAGGCAAATTCTAAATGACGTGCTGTAACTTTATGTTCTGAGACCGTGCTCTAGTTTAGGACCGCTTTCACATAACATGATTTAATTTGCCCCAAATCAATGTTACATTAAACAGTCTGAAGAGCCAGACCTTACTAACACTTTAGCTTTATATCTTCTGGCTCAAAGTAGTTTCTTTGCTTGTCAGTCTTTGTAGGTGTTTTTACCAGGCCTTCTATGTATCACTCCAAAAAAATTTGCCATGTTATGACAAATAAAACATCTGTATTGAGATTGCTCAAATTGGACAGAAAAAAAAATTTCCATTCATCCTTTCCCGAATTGCAGTATTTTGAAGAAAATTGAGCAAGACAGTTCTGGGCAATTTGTGCATTAATCAAATGGCAGTGAATGTTGAAGCAAAGGATAAAATCATATTAGGTATAAAATCCATCTATTCATTTATGAGATTAAATAATGGATATGTTCTTTTATTTATTAAAATATTCAGGAAGAGAAATTCTACATAAGATACTCTACAAGAAACTCAGAATACAAAACATTTTAATAGTAGCTGCTATCTTTCATGAGCTCATACTGTAGGTGAAAGAGACAGATCAGGTTTAGTATAAATTATGACAAAGCAAGAATAAGTGCTATAAAAGAGAAGCTTCTTGCTACAACACAGAAAAATACAGGAATGGTAAGTGCACTAAACTTAGCTCATTTAGTGATGTTGTCTAATTAGGGTTTCATTTCAGCCTCTATCTGAGTCATCCAAAAAAAAAAAAAAAAAAACAAAAAAAAAACAAGGCTATGAGTAGATAAAAGAGAGTACACGAGAAGAGAGCAGGTACAGGAAGCCAGGTCTTTCAGAGCTAGTTTGGACTAGGAGGAGTCAGAAAAGCATAAGAGGGAGCAGATGGAACAAAGCTTTGTGGAGTTGTAGAAATCTCTATAGCTGTTGCAAGGAGACCCCATGAAAGGGAAAGAGGACTCATAAATTATTTGAACTGCATGAGGACAGGATCAGATTTGCATTTACAAGAGCAATAGGGCGGCAGAAGAACATTTTGGAAGGGTAAATAATGGAAAACAGAAGTCCCATTAGTTAAATGTCAGAGTAATGCAATTTAAAGTGATGGATGCTTAGGTTAAAGTAGAAGAACAGAAGAGAAAAGAACTCACATGTCCCCAAATACAGAATGCTCGTCAGGACTTACTGATAGCTATGTGGGAGGGTGGCAGAAAAGTGTGGCGAGAATAAAGATTGTTAGCTCATATCTATGCCCTTAGGGAAAATGATTTACTAGTGATACTGACTAATGCAGAGAATAGGTACATGGGCAGAGGTTTGGGTGAAGAAGGTGAGCTTCATGTATACTGATTGATTTGAAAGAATCTGCACAGTAGAACATTAAACACAAATGGAGATCTTTGTCTCAGTTCCAGTGGAGAGCAGATCCAGTGTGGGCTAGAGCCATGAAGGGAATACAGCAGGAAAGGACTGTGGAGCTTCAACCCCGGAATGATTCAATACTTACACAGTGAGGAGAGAAAAAATATAAGTAAAGGAGGCTGAAGGAAAGTGGGTTACAGTGTTTGGAAGAAAAAAATGTGGAATTCTTCAAGTAAGGAGGACTAACTAGCTCTGTCGAAAGCTGTAGAATCTTGAACTATAAAGCAAATTGTAATACCACTAGTAGTTTGTTTAATCTACTCTCTTTAGTGTGTCCATTTGTACTTTGGAACAAGAAAAAATTTACAAAGGTTTCCTTTAATAACCACACAAATGTTCCACTAATATATAATTTCCTGGGTATGTTGGTCAAGACCATTCTTATCTTTTAATTAGAGGTAGGAAGGGGAAATTATCAGGCTTTTGAAGAAGAGAGTTTGAATTTGCAAGATAAGAAAGGGTAAGTTACTTAACATTCAGCTCCTTCATCTATCAGCACAAGAGAGGCATAGCTACTGAGTAGGAATGTTTATTAACAGCAGTAATGAGTGGAAGAAAAATTCGCTTGCCTTTCAAATTCAATTTAATTTTCACTTATAATGAACATTTTTCAGTTAATCTTAGTATGTCAATGTACTTGTATTTTCTATTTAGGCTTTAGAAAGGTTATATATGTTTTATGTGTTTTCAATACTTCATAGAGATGCTTTTTGATCTCACAGATAGCAGTTTAATTTACATACACAAATCCCAGGGTCTACTTCTCAGCCTTACAATGTCCTAAGAAAGGAAACTTCCTTTTCTTTTTTTTTAAATTAGATATTTATTTTATTTATATTTCAAATGTTATCCCCTTTCCTGGTTTCCCCTTTGAAAGTCCCCTCTCACCTCTCCCCTCCCCCTGCTCACCAACCCACCCATACCTGCTTCCTGGCCCTAGCATTCCCCTACACTGGGGCATAGAGCCTTCACAGGACCAAGGTCCTCTCCTCCCATTGATGACTGACTAGGCCATCCTCTGCTACATATGCGGTTGTAGCCATGCGTTCCTCCATGTGTAGTCTAGTCTTTGGTTGGTGATTTAGTCCCTGGGAGCTCTGGGAGTACTGCTTAGTTCATATTGTTATTCCTCCTATGGGACAGCTAACCCTTCAGCTAAGAGGAAACTTTCTATGAATGACTTTACATTGTATTGAAGGAGGGAAAGGAATTTGCCTACTTTACAAAATTGTGTGGTTAGTGCATCATGCATGCATATACAAAGAGATAGTCTTCAATGTTTGAGCATCTTCTCTTAATGAAGCCAATCTTTCTATACAAACTGTCTCTGTTTTTACTAATGGGGAACATAGACTGTTTTTTGTTTTTCCTCAAAGGGGATGCCTTTGGTCTTACTATCTGACTCTCCTACTGTAATCTTAAGGATTTTAAGTGCTTTCCTTAGGATAAAGCACTGCATATTTTGTACCTGCTCCTTCTTTATTTTTTTTTTTTTAACAGGAGTTATCTTTTTCTTTGTAATCACCACTTCTGGAACACTGTGTTTTTAAAAGTCATTGGTTACTTAGAAAGGATTAAATCTAATTGTCTCTTGGTCTTTAATGTCTCTGAATAATTTACAGGAGTCAATGCTGAGGACTCTCTGTTCTCTCAAATTTATTTGGCCCCCGATGGTAATAATCATAATATTAAAGAGTTATTACTGGAGGCTTCAGCTTTGTATGATCATTTTTATAAAACTATAAAAGGTAAACATAGCTTTTCATTATTTTATAGCAAAAGGACATTTAAACACTTAAGAAAATTTGCCCAAGGCCATGAAGCACCATTGCTATCAGATCTTTAGGTCACTTTTCTAAACCACTGTACTATCTATCTGACGGTCATTCTTGCTACAGTACCTTTCTCAATCCCAAACCAAGAAGGTGATCTTCAGCTTTTATGACTGCAAATTTTTTAGACCTTAATGTAAATATCAAGAATTTATTTTTAAAGATTTTCTATTGTGTCATCAAGAATGCCCAGCATTTTACTTCACATGTTGATTCTTCCATGAATCTTGAAATACAGTGTGAAGACTTTAGAAGTCTGACTGTTGACAACTGAAACTCCTATTACTTCATATTCACAATTTCATGTCACAAATGTCACTATGTATAAAACATAACCAAATGACTCAACTGTTTGGCACTTCAGGACAAATGCTCTTTAATTGATGTCTACTAGTTCTATAGGTGAATTATTTCATTTAAGAATATGAAGAGCCATGATAAATTTCTCTAGTAAATTACTTTAACTTGTTCTTATTTGTCAAGCAAGTTTTCTATGGCTGTCATTGACATGTTTTCTAATTCTAAATAAACAAGGAATGATAGTTAAGGAATGTTGACCTAAGTGTAAAGTAGTGAGTTTTCCAAGTGCCATCACATAATCTCACTTGAGTAAACTACTGTACCCTCAGCAAAACATTCAACGATATATTAGAAATTATTCAGAAAGAGAATTTGAGATGTTTACATCCTTTTGATAATGTATTCTATTTTTCAAATGTAGAAAATGTGTACCCTAAGCTAATCAGTGTGACTCACTCTTATTATGCAGTTGTTTGTTCCAAAATGTAGCGTTGTCATCAGTAACTTTTAATATATCATGCTCTGCATTGTATTCATTTTACATATTTTTATTTAAAGCTAACACATGTTTATGAATTTTCAAATGTTTCAGTATCTTAAAGGCTTAGCATATTCAGCCCTCGGGGCCAACATGTAGACTATTTCCACATTTTACTATCACCACCAGTCACCATTTACTATTGTGACTGTGAACCATTGTGATTACTCCTATAGCATAGCAGCAGCTCCTAGTGGTGAAATCACTATGTGAAATACATGGATTTGCACTTTCAATTGATATGGTCAGATTTTTCTCCTTTAACAGATGCTATATAAATTTAGAACCTCCAGTATGTGAGAAGAGTTGTTTTCTCTGACTTGCTAACACTAGCCATTATTATTCTCTTGAATGTTCACTCATCCTGAGAGGTGAAAATGACATCCAATTGCTACTTTAATTTGCATTTTTTTTAATAGTGAGAAGGAAAATTTCCCCATGCTTAAAAGCTTT
>NC_034599.1:1254599-1287583 GCF_900095145.1 Mus pahari | reverse complement strand
TTTTTTTTTTTTTTTTTAGAAAAATGTTTTTATATTCTAGTAATTAGGGGCAGTTAGGTTACATATCAGTCATTTCAATTTCATTCATTCAGCATTAGCCTCCTGACAAAGGTCTTTCTTTGAAAGTTTGTATTTCTCAAATATATGAGTCATTTGCTTTTTGACTTCTGGGCTTTGTGTTATGATTCTAAAAAGCATTCCTATTCTTAAAACCACAAAATGTATTCGCTGATTTCTAGGATATTCCTACTTTTAAGCTTTATATTTTTAAGAGATCTATTTGAACTGAGATTTATTTCCTGTTAATGTGAAAAATCACTGTTTTCCTGTATTGTTATTTGGATAAGCTATTTTTTAGGTTAAAAGGTTGAAACTGCCGAATCAGTGCAGAATGTGTTTTGTTTCTTAAGCAAGGAGAAGCTGGGTTCACATTCTATGCTTTATCTCTTGTGAAAATCCTCTGTGTTCTTGTCACTAGTTTTTCCTCTTCCAACAGGTGTAAGTGGTAGTATGACTGCATCGGACATGTTTACCATGTAGTGAATATAATATCTTCCTTGAGTTCATCTTCTTTATATGACTCTCAATTGCCATATGACCAAATCCTCTTGCATCTACACTCAAAGTATATCACAAACACTTTCAATTCTTCATGCCAACCATGTTGAATTCAGTGATGTTCCATTTCAAATTTCATCATTAAGCACCTGTTTGTACACTGCTCCCTTCATCTACAATATTCAGGTATCTGTGTGTGGATGTGTCTGTTTATGTATCTATGTGAATAATAAATTTATGGTCCTTATGTTGCATCTTCCAAGCATGTTTGTAGAAGTCAAAGAATTACCTTAGGTATGGGTCTTTACATTGGCAAGATCCTTGCTGTTCACAGCAATGCTTCTCAGGTGAGTTGAACTGCCAGTTTCTGGGGACTCTCCTACATCTTCTTCCATCTCCACATGTACACACTTATCTACCAGAACATCAACAGGCATGTGCCACTACCTCAGTGGGGTTCAAATTTAGGTCCTCATGCTTTACCCATGGAACCATCTCCCCATCCCTCTCCATCTACTTTATAGGCTAGAATCAAGAGTGTCCACCTGAATTTACAATTCAAAGACCACCTGTAGCTTTTCCTTGTCTTTTTGTTTTCTTCAGCTCACTGACCTACTCTCCTCTTCTGTTTTCTGTGGTCTTTGTACTTTAAGCTCCCTTTCTGGAACCCCTTTATCCAGTTGTTCGCTTAAAGAGCTTTTTATAAACCTTCAAGATTCAGAGGAAGTGTGACTAATTCAGAAATACCTAGTATCTGCACTAAAACAAAATTCTACTTACTCTCTACCAGAACATCAACCTAATAACTAGTGAACTTGTCACAATCTTTAAGTATTCTTTCAAAAATTTTTACATTTTCCAATCTGTGTTTCCCAGATTAAAAAGAAACCAGACTAAAAACTTCCAAAGCAAAAGGTTTTTATTAACTAATACAAGCATACCTCATATAGTTCCTGGCTTAGTGTGGGGATCAACAAGAATCTGCATGCATGGATGGAAGATCTCTTCACTAATCTTGGAGAAACACTGAAGCTCACTACGAGTTTTTATTTGTCATTTTGAAGAAATCAAGGAAAAGGTATTAAAACAACCAAGAAGCTAATACAAAAGAAGTAACCTTTAATCCCAGATGACCTTGAACTCGTAGATCTCCCTGTCTTAATCTTCTGGAGTTTATAGCTACTATGCCTCAAGATCTCCATATCAAGATCCAGGTCAGAAACTTCTATCTTCCAGCCTCCAGATTAGGATCACTGGTGAGCCTTCCAATACTGGATTGTAGTTCATTCCAGATATAGTCAAGCTGACAAGCAGGAATAGTTACTACAGCTGTCATCAAAGTTTTCTAATAATATATCAGTTGACAGATGTGTTAGATGCCCTTTAAAGCTTCAGTTATTTAGGGGAATATAGTTCTCCCATTCTCATCCTGGCTGACATTCAGTTTAAAACAGGTCCATTGGATTATCTTGGAGGTACAGTATTCCAGGCTCTGTGAAGATAGTTTACAATTCTTGTTTATAAATGACATTTAAAAATATGTAGTTGGTTTTCATCCAGATCTGTTCTCTAATCCCTTCTCTTTTTTCTCTCTCAAGGACATAAGTTTTGGGGAAGAAAATTCAGAAATAATGTAGCAATACATTTGAGCCTTGAAAATATATGATAGTTATATGATGTGAGACAAAACCATGTATTTAAGGCAAACAAGACAATTGCAAAACATAAAGTGTAGAAGTATTTGGATGACTCTTAAGGAGCAGGAGCTTGCATGGAAAATAAGGAGATGGACTGAGGCCCACAGACTGAATGGATAGGAGAGGAGATTAGTGAGGATAATGCTGCAGAGGTGAGATGTAGGCTGTGGAGGTCTGTAAGCTGGCCTGCAGGATGTAATAGGATGTGATTCTTTATCCTGGAGCAGGAAACAAGAGTCATTTTAAGCAGTTTATAACATAGTTACATGTGTGTTTTAGAAGAAGTCCCCAGAGTACTGCTCATCATTCATGTATATAGCAAGGTCTGCTCCGTTTTTATACAGAGTACTGTGCTTAGCAGCAGCTTCATAGACAAGAAATGTAATTTTGCTACTTGCCTGATTCTGGGAAGCTGTTATTATATGTACTACACTCACAAGTTTTCAGTGAGAGCTTTAACTCCCAGAAACCAACTCTTAGCTTATAATGCAAGCCTTGCATCTTTGCGACTAGCAACTACAAGCCTGGTCTCTTTAGACCACACAGACTGAAAGAGATTTGGCTTTGTTGAGAAGAAAGAAAATCAAAGCCAAGAAAAGTGTTCAGATAACCAAATCTGCTCACATATTATTACAGATGCTGCAGGATGCAGCAAATTCCACAAGTACTTAAATTTCATATGATCACCTCTTTTGAATTTTTTGATGGAAATCAAATCATTACCTTAGCTGGTACAAAAAAATATATGGTACAATTTTGACTTAGTACACAATCATATATTACAGAGAAATAAGAACAGGTTTCTAAAGAAATGAGTTAAATAATAATAATACAATGTACTATTTTTTAATGTATACATGCAATACCACACGCATATAGGTATACAGCTCACCAAAGAGTACAATTATTTCAATTACTTTCAAATAGTCATACAAATAATCTGTAAGGTGATTATTTGTTTCTTGAAGAAAGTAATAAGTTAGCAGAGTAGAGTGATGTACTGTTTTTAAGCTTAGAACTCAGGAGGCAAAGGCAAGTGGATTTCTGTGAGTTCAAGGCCAATCTGGTCTATGTAATCAGTTTCAGAACATCCAGAGCTATGTAGAAAAACTCTCTTTGGAAAAAAAAATTAATAAATAAATAACATTCATGTATGTATTTTTAATCAAAATATTTTTCTTTTATTTTACATTTTATGTCCCAATTTCCACTCCCAAATATAACTCTTTCTACTTCTATATCTTCCATTTTGTTTGTCAATGGCCTAGTAGTTACTTATAGAAACAGGGTTAACTTTCCAGTGATTATTACTGCTGAAGAAACTGTTCCTCTGACCCCAGTAATCATCATGTCTACAAGTCCTTAGAGACAGACAAACACAACTAACATAATATCAATATATTTTTTACAAAATGGAAAAATATATATGTAGATCTATATGAGTGGATATATACAATTGAAAATCATATTTATATTATATATCTATATTATATATGCATATGTTATATATATATATATATACAGAATATGAACATATATACATATATACATAGGCACACACACATATATATGCATACTGTATCAGAACATTATATACATTACTTGCATTATATACAAAACCTGGGAGATTTGATTCTTCTTGCTTCACTGAACTTGGTAATACTCATATGCTACAAAAATACAGTGACTATGAACAAACACATCAATTTACAGAAGCGGTAAACTCACAGGCAAGAAACCAGGTGTGAAAATATTCATCAAGGGAGAACTTTATCTAAATGGTATTTTATTTCCTAAGCAGTAATTTAGTAACTTTTGCTATTTTATCTTTTATTTCAAGTGTAATTTTTCTCTTTTGTGTAGTGATATTTGGTGCTTTCATTTTGATACATTACTATTATGTATATTTGGTTTAGTTTCAATTTTTGTTATTTTGTGTGAATGTGTGTGTGTATGTGTGTGTATTTGGTATACGTGTATGTATATGAGGCTATGTATGTTTGTTTGTGCTGTGTGTGTATGTGTGCACTCAAGCACAATCAGAAGACAGCTTGCAGAAGTTGGATCTCTCCTTTTGCTATGTAGGGTCTGAGGCTTTCAGTCCTGGCAGCCAGTGTCCTTATCCACTGAGTAATATCATAATCCCCACAAGCAAAGTTTTAAAAGAGAAAACGATATTTCCTGTCAGGATGGGCTAGCCTCCAGAGAGCTTCATTTCTTGACCCATGAAGACAAATGCGTACCTTCATTGTTTTGTTTTGCTATTTTTTTTTACAGAAAAATTCTTGAGATTTAGTTATTTATTTATCTACCTATTTATTTATTTATTTATTTTTGAAATTTGGACCAGGACGCACAATAACCAGTGCTTTCTAAAATATCAACAGTGCAAATGTACCAAGTGAGATGCCTTTTGAGTCTCTACTGGTAGTGGTGGTGGTGGAATTCATTACCCTTAAGCATATACTTTTGCTTTTTTCATGGTTTAAACTTATGTTTGTGCTTTACTTTGATAATTATTGCTTATGAATGTTTCAGTTTCTTAAATATGTAGCATATGCTGGTGAGTAGAAAAGTAGCCTGTCTTTGTGTTGCAATTTTATTAGAACCATGATATATAAAAGATGGAAAAATCTAAAATGCTGTAAGAATTCTGTTTTTCAACAATATTTTATATTTTATTTCATATATTTTTGAATCTGTCACTTGTTTAAAAAGAGTGTTTGCACTTGATTTAGTTGATAATATCTAAATAGAAGAAAGTATTTTTTAACTTTCACACTAAATATTAAATTCATCTTTCTGTACCCACAAGGGAAAGATAATTAGATAAATCCTAATTCATCTAATTATTAGAGATATTTCAAGATATGTTTGCCAGTATCAAACTGTAGTGAGAGAATGCCTTGCTCACTTAGCAGTTACCATAGGAATGTTTTTGCTTCCATCATCCATTTCAAAATATGAATAGCAGTTTTTGTGTGTGGTATTGTGGACTGAAGCCAGGACCTTGAAGATGCTTGGTAAGTTCTACACTCCAGCCAAAACCCTCCTTAATGAAATGAAGTTATTGTTGTTGATATTTGCTGACTTTATTTCTTCTTGTTAAAATATCATTGATTATACTATTTTCCTTGCCTATTGAGTATTGTAACTTTGTAATGATAGACTGATATATTGTTTGCACCTTTTAGTACAGCCCGTGAAAGAGATGATAGGGTCTAGACACCTAGTTGCTTATGATAGGGAGTTCTTTGTTACTACCCAGCTAGTTGAGCCTCCACTGTGCTCTGGCCCCATGCTACTTTGAGATTATATTGTTGTAAAATGTTTCCATTGAGTTTTAGAACCCCTTTGGAATAAGGGCTCCCTGAAGAAAGGATAATACGGAATGGAGATTGAATTTCTCATGCCTGAAAAATAGTACTACACTAATTAATACATAGTTGATAAGTAAAAAAAAAAAAAAAAAAGCATAAGGGAAATTAGTATTTTGTCAGATGCTCTGGCCATTGCGGCTAAAGTCATCACAGGATGTGAAAAGGAAGGCCATGATAGATAGTGACACAGAGTCTGAATTCACTTCAAGAAGGAACAATTTTTATTTTTCTACTTGCTGTTTATATATTGCTTGGGTACCTACTAGAGGTAGCATTGTAGGCAGAGCTTGGTCAAAGAGTGTCATTGACCCCTTAACTGAGTTCTTGCTTCAGTATGTTCCTATGCTTGTAGCTGTGTTTGGGCCCAGAGGACATCTCTCCTAGGTTCTGTCTCATGCCTGCAGCTTTCCTCTGTCAGTTCCACATCTGAATCAGAGTTTGTGCTTCAGAAAGCAACTAGTGAGCTCTGGCGCTCAACCCTTAGATATTAGTGTTCTGATTCAAGGTTAGCTGTCCTCTTAAGGTATTAGTCATGACAGATTATCTGTTAGTACTGTCCTGTAAAAAGTAAAAAATCAAACCTTCATGAATTGCTATATCTGACTAGTGGAATAATGAAGGATATTAAGGAGCAAGAACCACAAAAGCCTACAATGAAAGTTTCTGAGTTAAAAAGGTCTGTCAATCAGGTTGTCATCCAAACTTGGTTTGGATTTTACCTAAGTACTGACATGGACAAGATTCCTGGAAATGGAGAAGTTATTGCTGGTCTGCATTTAAAATTATGGTCCAAGTTTATGAAAGCCTTCTCATTATCTGTGTCTTTCATAACAATTACTAATATTTCTATTTTAATGAATATTTTCTTCATTTACATTTCAAATGTTATCCTGAAAGTCCCCTATACCCTCCCCCCATCTCACTCCCCAAACCACCCACTCCTGCTTCCTGACCCTGCCACTCCCCTGTACTGGGGAATATAATCTTTGAAAGACCAAGGGCCTCCCTTCCCATTGATGGCCGACTAGAACATCCTCTGCTGAATATGCAACTAGAGACACAAGCTCTGGGGGATACTGCTTAGTTCATATTGTCGTCCCTCCTATAGGGTTGCAGACACCTTTACCTCCTTGGGTACTTTCTCTAGTTCCTTCATTGGTGGCCTTATGTTCCATCCAATAGATGATTGTGAGCATCCACTTCTGTATTTGCCAGACACTGGCATAGCCTCACAAGATACAGCAATATCAGGGCCCTGTCAGCAAAATCTTACTGGCATATAAAGAGTGTCTGTGTCTGATTTGGTGGTTGTTTTTGGGATGGATCCCCAGGTGGGGCAGTCTCTGGATGGTCTTCCTTCAGGCTCTGCTCCAAACTTTGTCTCTGAAATGCCTTCCATGGGTATTTTGTTCCCCATTCCAAGAAGGAATGAAGTATCTTTGTCTTCCTTCTTCTTGAGTTTCATGTGTTTTGCAAATTGTATCTTGGATATTCTAAGTTTTTGGGCTAATATCCAGTTATCATGTGTGTTCTTTTTTGATTGGGTTACCTCACTCAGGATGATATCCTCCAGATCCATCCATTTGCCTAAGAATTTCATAAATTCATTGTTTTTAATTGTTCAGTAGTACTCCATTGTGTAAATGTACCAGATTTTCTGCATCCATTCCTCTGTTGAGGGACATCTGGGTTCTTTCCAGCTTCTGGCTATTATAAATAAGGCTGCTATGAACATAGTGGAGCATGTGTCCTTATTACAAGTTGGAATATCTTCTGGATATATGCCCAGGAGAGGTATTGATGGATCTTCCTGCAATATTATGTTCAATTTTCTGAGGAACCGCCAGACTCATTTCCAGAGTGGTTAAACCAGCTTGCAATCCCACCAACAATGGAGGAGTAGTCCTCTTTTTCCAGATCCTCGCCAAATTCTGCTGTTAACAGAAATTTTTTTAAAGATTTATTTATTTTATATATATGAATACACTGTCGGTGTCTTCAGACACACCAGAGCATCAGATCCCATTACGGATGGTTGTGAGCCACAATGTGGTTGCTGGAAATTGAACTCAAGAACTCTGGAAGAGCAGTCAGTGCTCTTAAACATTGAGCCATCTCTCAAGCCCTGAATTTTTGATCTTAGGAATTCTGACTGGTGTGAGGTGGAATCTCAGGGTTGTTTTGATCTGCATTTCCATGATGATTAAGGAAGTTGAACATTTTTTAAGGTGCTTCTCAGCCATTTGATATTCCTCAGTTGAAAATTCTTTGTTTAGCTCTGTAGTTCATTTTTTTAATAGGGTTATTTGATTTTCTGGAGTCCATTTTCTCGAGTTCTTTGTATATATTGGATATTAATCCTCTATATGATTTAGGATTGGTAAAGATCCTTTCCCAATCTGTTGGTGGCCTTTTTGTCTTATTCACAGTGTCTTTTACCTTACAGAAGCTTTGTAATTTTATGAGGCCCCATTTGTCNATTCTCAATCTTACAGCACAAGCCATTGCTGTTCTATTCAGGAATTTTCCCCCTGTGCCCATATCTTCGAGGTTTTCCTCACTTTCTCCTCTATAAGTTTAAGTGTCTCTGGTTTTATGTCTTGTTCCTTGATCCACTTAGACTTGAGCTTTGTACATNGAGATAAGAATGGATCAATTTGAATTCTTCTACATGTTAATTGCCAGTTGTGCCAGCACCATTTGTTGAAAATGCTGTCTTTTTTTACACTGGATGGTTTTAGCACCCTTGTCAAAAATCAAGTGGCCATAGGTGTGTGGGTTCATTTCTGAGTCTTCAATTCTATTCCATTGATCTACCTGTCTGTTGCTGTACCAGTACCTTGCAGTTTTTTTATCACAATTGCTTGAGGTCAGGAATGGTGATTCCACCAGAGGTTCTTTAATTGTTGAGAATAGTTTTTGATATCCTAGGTTTTTTGTTATTCCAGATGAATTTATAAATTGCCCTTACTAACTTGGTGAAGAATTGAGTTGGAATTTTGATGGGGATTGCATTGAATCTGTAGATTGCTTTCAGAAAGATAGCCATTTTTACTATATTAATCCTGCCATCCATGAGCATGGGCGATCTTTTCATCTTCTGAGATGTTCTTTGATTACTTTCTTCAGAGACTTGTTGTTCCTATCATACATATCTTTCACTTCTTTAGTTAGAGTCTAAAGAAGTCTAAAATACCAAGGTATTTTAAATTATTTGTGACTATTTTGAAGGGTGGTATTTCCTTAATTTTTATCTCAGTCAGTTTATCCTTTGTGTAGACAAAGGCCACTGATGTGTTTATTTTATATCCAGCTACTTCACTGAAGGTGTTTATCATGTTTAGGAGTTCCCTGATGGAATTTTTAGGGTCACTTATATATACTATCATGTCATCTGCAAATAGTGATATTTTGATTTCTTCCTTTCCAATTTCTATCCCCTTGATCTCCTTTTGTTTTCTAATTGCTCTGGCTAGGACTTCAAGTACTATATTGAATAGGTAGGGAGAAAGTAGGCAGCCTTGTCTAGTCCCTGATTTTAGTGGGATTGCTTCAAGTTTCTCTCCGTTTAGTTTTATATTGGCTACTTGTGGGAACTAAAAAGGAGCCCTAGGGGAGGAGGGGAAGGAAAGACCCAGGCCCAACAGAGTTCCACCTATGCTCTGGTCAGTCGGACTTGGGAGGGCTACCAGACTCTTTCCACTCAGCTCTGAGTGGGCATCCAAGCCTCTGATCCACTCTTTGGGGTGTGGACAAGGGACAGCCCAACCTGGGAGCACTGAGGCTACTCTCTAAAGCCCCAGGGTTATGGGAGAGAGACAAGAGGAAAGGGAGGTTCCCACACCAGCGAGAGTAAGTGCAGTGGATCTTGAACAGAGACTGTCTATGGTTTTAGAGCTTTATTATAGAGAGGCAGGGGAAAGAGAGAGAAGGTAGGAGAGGGAGAGAGAGAGAGAGAGAGAGAGAGAGAGAGAGAGAGAGAGAGAGAGAGAGAAAAGAGGGGAGAAGGGAGAGGGGAGAGGAGAAGACAGAGAGAGGAGAGAGGAGTGAGAGAATTGAGAGGTTAGAGAACAAAGAAGTGAGAGAGGAGAGAAGACAAAGGGAAAGGAGTTAGAGGGTGAGAGTGAGAAGTAAGAGAGAGGTGAGGAGGGGCTTAATAGCCCTTTTATGGTCTTTACTGTTTCTAGGTAACTGGGGAAGAGTTTAGCCTGAAGGTCAGAAGTTTGGGACATTGCCTACATGACTTCTAGCCATGCATTTCTTGTGGGGACTGTCGAGGGTGATAACTTAGGCAGGAGCCAGAATTACAGGAGCATGAGGGAATGCCTACAATGTCATGTAGGTGAATTAACACCATTCCCGGGATCAGATCTCAGCTCAACTGGAGACTAGCCAGTCTGTGCATAGCCCAATGCCCTACAGCTACTGCTTTGCTGTATATTACTTTTATTATGTTTAGGTATGAGTCTTGAAATTCTGATCTTTCCAAGAATTTTATCATGAATGGGTGTTGGTTTTTGTAAAATACTTTCTCAGTGTCTAATGAGATGGTCCTTGTTTTTCTGTTTTTTTTTTTTTTCCTCTTCGTTTCTTTTTTTCTTTTTCTTTTTTTTCTTTGAGTGGGTTTATGTATTGGATTACATAATAAACCATCCCTGAATCTCTAGAATGAAGCCTACTTGATCATGATGGATGATCATTTTGATGTGTTCCTGGATTCAGTTTGGAAAAATTTTATTGAGTATTTTTACATCGATATTCATAAGGGAAATTGGTCTGAAGTTCTCTTTCTTTGTTGGGTCTTTATGTGGTTTAGGTATCAGAGTAATTGTGGTCATAGAATGAATTGGGTAGAGTACCTTCTGTTTCTATTTTATGGAATAGTTTGAGGAGAATTGGAATTAGGTATTCTTTAAAGGTCTGATAGAACTCTATACTAAACCAATCTGGTCCTGGGATTTCTTCTGGTTGGGAGACTATTAATGACAGCTTCTATTCCTTACGGCATATGGGACTGTTTAGATCGTTAACCTGATCCTGATTTAACTTTGGTACCTGGTATAGGTCTAGAAAATTGTCCATTTCATCCAGGTTTTCCAGTTTTGTTGAAGTAAGCCTTTCGAAGTAGGATCTGGTCATGTTTTAGATATCCTCCAGTTCTGTCTTTATGCCTCCCTTTTCATTTCTGATTTTGTTAATTAGGATACTGTCCCTGTGCTCTCTAGTTAGTCTGGCTAAGCGTATATCTATCCTGTTGATTTTCTCAACAACAACAACAAAAACACCTCCTGGTTTGGTTGATTCATTGTATAGTTCTTTTTGTTTCCACTTGGTTGATTTCAGCCCTTAGTTTGATTATTTCCTGCCCTCTACTCCTCTTGGGTGAATTTGCTTCATTTTGTNCTAGAGCTTTTAGGTGTGCTGTCAAGCTGCTAGTATATACTCTCTCTAGTTTCTTTTTGGTGGCACTCTGAGCTATGAGTTTTCCTCTTAGGACTGCTTCCATTGTGTCCCATAAGTTTGGGTATGTTGTGGCTTCATTCATTAAATTCTAAAAGGTCTTTAATTTCTTTCTTTATTTCTTCCTTTACCACGTTATCATTGAGTAGAGTGTTGTTCAGCTTCCACTTGAATGTTTGCCTTCTGTTATTTATTTTGTTATTGAATATCAGCCTTAGTCCATGGTGATCTGATAGGATGGCTAGGATAATTTCATTATTTTTGTATCTGTTGAGGCCTGTTTTGTGTCCAATTATGTGGTTGATTTTGGAGAAGTTGCCATGAGGTGCTGAAAAGAGGTTATATCCTTGGTTTTAGGATAAAATGTTCTGTAGATATCTGTTAAATCTGTTTCTTTCATAACTTCTGTTAGTTTCAATGTGTATTTGTTAAGTTCCTGTTTCCAGGATCTGTCGATTGATGAGAGTAGGGTGTTGAAGTCTACCACTATTATTGTTTGAGGTGCAATGTGTGCTTTGAGCTTTACTATAGTTTCTTCAATGAATGTGGATGCCCTTGCTTTTGGAGCATAGATATTCAGAATTGAGTTCATCATGGAAAATTTTACATTTGATGTGTATGAAGTTCCCATCCTTGTCTTTTTTGATAACTTTGGGTTGGAAGTCGATTTCATTCAATATTAGAATGGCTACTCTAGCTTGTTTCTTTGGACCATCTGCTTGGAAAATTGTTTTCCAGCCTTTTACTCTGAAGTAGTGTCTGTCTTTTTTGCTGAGGTGGGTTTCCTGTAAGTAGCAAAATGTTGGGTCCTGTTTGTGTAGACAGACTGTTAGTCTATGTCTTTTTATTGATGAATTGAGTCCATTGGTATTAAGAGATATTAAGGAAAAGTAATTGTTGCTTCCTGTTATTTTTATTGTGAGAGTTGGGATTCTGTTCTTGTGGCTATCTTCTTTTAGGTTTGTTGAAGTATTCCTTTCTTGCTTTTTCTAGGGCATAGTTTATTTCCTTGTGTTGGAGTTTCCCTTTATTATCCTTTGAAGGGCTGGGTTCATTGAAATATATTGTGTGAATTTGGTTTTCTCATGGAATACCTTGGTTTCTCTATCTATGGTAATTGAGAGTTTTGCTGGTTATAGTAGCCTGGGCTGGCATTTGTGTTCTCTTAGTGTCTGTATAACATCTGTCCAGGATCTTCTGGCTTTTATAGTCTCTGGTGAGAAGGCTGATGTAATTCTAATAGGTCTGCCTTTCTATGTTTCTTGATCTTTTCCACTTACTGCTTTTAATATTCTATCTTTGATTAGTGCATTTGTTGTTCTGATTATTATGTGTTGGGAGGAATTTCTTTTCTGGTCCAGTCTATTTGGNGTTCTGTAGGCTTCTTNTATGTTCATGGNCATCTCTTTCTTTAGGTTAGTTAAGTTTTCTTCTATAATTTTGTTGAAGATATTTACTGTCTCTTTAAGTTGAAAATCTTTATACTCATCTATACCCACTATCCTTAGGTTTGGTCTTCTCATTGTGTTTTGGATTTCCTGGATATTTTGAGTAGGATCTTTGTGCATTTTGCATTATCTTTGATTGTTGTGTCCATGTTTTCTAAGGAATCCTCTGCACCTGAGATTCTCTCTTCCATCTCTTGTATTCTGTTGCTGATGATTGCATCTATGGTTCCTGATTTCTTTCCTAGGTTTTCTATTTCCAGAGTTGTCTCCCTTTGTTTTTTTTTTTTTTTTTTTTTTTTTTTTTTTTTTTTTTATTGTTTCTACTTCCATTTTTAGATCTTGGATGGTTTTGTTCAATTCTATCACCTGTTAAGATGTGTTTTCTTGAAATTCTGTAAGAGATTTTTGTGTTTCCTCTTTAAGGTCCTCTACCTGTTTAGCAGTGTTTTCCTGTAATTCTTTGAGTGTTTTTTGTTTTTCCTTGTTAAGGATTTCTTCCTGTTTAGCAGTGTTCTCCTGTATTTCATTAAGTGAGTTATTAATGTCCTTCTTAAAATCCTCTACCAGCATCAGATATGATTTTAAATCCAAATCTTGCTTTTCAGATGTGTTGGACTATCCAGGGTTTGCTTTGGTGTGAGTACTGGCTTCTGATGATGCTGAGTGGTCTTGGTTCATGTTAGTAGGATTTTTATGTGCTCCTTTCCCTATCTGGTAATCTCTGGTGTTAGATGTTCTAGCTGCCTCTGACTGGAGCTTGTTCATCCTGTAATTCTGTTAGCCTCTTTCACCACTCCTGGTAGTCCAATTTTCACCCTAGTCCTGGGGTTAGCACCCTCCCTGGAGGCGGACTCTCCACTGGCAGGGCAGGTGCCCTGAGGTCTGGGTCTCACCTCTGCCTTCTGGCTGAGGATGAAGATGTGAAGGAACTCTGTCTAAGAAGCTCTCTTGCATCTGTGTCCCACTTGCTTTCCTGAAAGAGACTGGTCTCTCTCACCCGAGTCCCAAGGTCAGAGCCCTCTCTGGAGGCGGACTTTCCTCAGTGATCCTAAGATCCTGAGGGTACTAGGGTGTCTGTGCTGTGGAGAGTCCTCTAGGCATCAGGGATCGTCCTCTGAGTTCATGCCCAAAGTTTTCTGGGGCTGCTGCTGACCAGAATGAACCCCTCACTAAGACTTTCTAAAATCACTTTACTTGTGTACTTTCTTGTGACAGTTTCACCATGTATAGACTACTAATTAATCCACTGCAGGCTTTTTGCTCCTGAGTGGTATATAACCAAGTGAAGACCATCAGCAAGATCACTTCAATGCAACAAACACTTGGACTGCATTGAGAAGAAACAACTTGCTCTTTGAAGTTAGTTACACGCATGTATACAACACATACAAAGATGAACACATACATCATCTCATAAAATAATTTTTGCATACATCATACAAACAGTTTAACTACCTCTGAGAAAGCAAACATAGCAGACTTTAAAAGAACTTAGCATCCACAAACATATACTCGACTCCTGTGAGTTTTAAACCCATATTTTTTTATACTGCATGTAGCATGGAATCCTCCCCCAGGAAATGGTCCCACCCACAGTTAAAATGATTTTCCCTACAGAAACACAGAAAAAAAGACAATCTTTTTTGCTGTTGTTATTTTTGATATTGTATTTTATTAACATTTCTCCCTTCCCTTTCCTCCCTCCAAACATTCCCATATACCCTTCTCTGCTTTTCTTCTAATTCATCGCTTTTTTCCCATCAACTGTTATTGCACTAATATGCATATTTGGATATTCATAAATATTGACAATTACAATCTGTTGAGCATATACAAAGTTATTTGTACATATGTTTTCAGGGCTAATGATTTGGCACTGGACACGAAATTGCTATGCTCTTCCCTAGGAAGAACCACTTCTCTTTCTTCCAGTTTTACTAGGTTTCCTATAGTTCTTTATGTAGAGTTAAGACAACATATCTAAAAGATAACCTTAGAGGTTACCCTTAAAATAGATAATCCTTCACAGGTGTGTCCAGAGGCCAGCTAGCCTCCCAAGTAATTCTAAATTCTGCCAAGTACACAATTAACACTAACCATCAAAGCGTCTTTTTGTAGGCCATATTGGCCTGACACTCACTATATAGCACAGTTTAGGACTTCTCCTTTCTCAAGGAAAATGCCTGGCTCCAGTGTTCACTTACACAACTACCCCATTTCATCTGTTCTTAAGAATCATTCTTAGGTGGTGATCTTTATCTAACTTTCTTTTTATTTTATTTTTTTAAATTTTATCTCTTTTTTAATTAATTCAATTTTTTACACTCTAAATTCCATTCCCCATCATCCACCCTCCAACTGCTCCATATCCCACACCTCCTCCCCACTCCACCATGTCTCCAAGTGGATGTCCCCACTCCCCACCTCACATGACCTCTAAACTCCCTGGGGCCTCCAGTCTCTTGAGGATTAGGTGAATCATCTCTGAATGAACACAGATGTGGAAGTCCTCTACTGTATGTGTGCTGAGATCCTCATATCAGCTGGTGTATGCTGCTTTCTTGGTGGTTCAGTGTTTGAGAGATCTCAGGGGTCCAGATGAATTGAGACTGCTGGTTCTCCTACAAGATCATCCTTCTCCTCAGCTTCTTTCACCCTTCCCTAATTAAACAACAGGGGTCAGCTGCTTCTGTCCATTGGTTAGGTGCAAATATCTGCATCTGACTTTTTAAGCTGCTTGTTAGATCTTTCAGAGGACAGTCATAATAGATCCCTTTTTGTGAGCATTCCATAGCCTCAGTAATAGTACCAAGCCTTGGGACCTGCCCTTGAGCTGTATCCCACCTTAGGCCTGTCACTGGGCCTTCTTTTCCTCAGGCTACTCTCCATTTCCATCCCTGTAATTCTTTCAGACAGGAACAGTTATGGGTCAGAGATATGACTGTGGAATGAGAACCCCATTCCTCACTTAATGCCCTGTCTTCCTGCTGGAGGTGGACTCTATAAGTTCCCTCCCCCTAGTGACATCTAAGGTCCCTGGCATCCCTGACCTCCCAGATCTCTGGTGCATTCTGGGGGTCCCCCCAACCTCCTATTTTCTGAGGTTGCTTGTTTACATTCTTTCTGCTGGCCCTCAGGACTTCATTCCTTTTCCCTCACCCAATACCAGATCAGGTACCCCTCTCTCTCCCACTCCCCCCTACATCCATTTTCCATCTCAGAACCCTCCCTCCATCCCCACTTGTGATTGCTTTCTTCTCTCTCCCAAGTGGGACTGAGGTGTCCTCACTTGGGAACTTCAGCTTGTTGAGCTTTTTGAGTTCTCTGGACTGTATCTTGGGTAGTCTTTTTTTTTTTTTTTTTTTTGCTAATATTCACTTATTAGTGAGTACATACTATGCATGCCCTTTTGGGTCTGAGTTACCTCACTCAGGATATTTTCTAGTTCCATCCATTTGCCTGCAAGTCTCAGGATGTTCTCATTCTTAATAGCAGAGTAGTATTCCATTGTTTTCTCTTTGGCATATAAACCTATTTTAGAGACAACATCACTACCATAAAAAAGCATAAGAGGGGAGCAGTGGGGTGAAGAGGAGAGAGGAGACAGGTTACATAAACAACATCACAGGTAAACAGGGGAGTAAACGCTGGTGTCCCACATGAACTGTGAGAACAGTTGACAGTACTGAAATCTTTCAAACTGTATTAAAGAATACATTTAACACACTCACTGTTCACTACAAGGAAATAATAGATGCCTGAGAACTTGGTATCCCTAGTACTTGCACTGATCTCTGCAAACTATAGACATTGCAAATCATTGCCCCATAGAGTTTAAAGATTAGTAATTTAGCTCAGTTAAAATAACAGTTAAAAATGAAAAATAACTAAAGCTATCAAACTTGAAAACACTATTCCTAGACCTTACTGGGATAAAAATGATTGCTACATCACCTAGATAAAGTATAGTCTGTACTTTTTGTCTCATTTTTAATCTACAAATAAGGATAATAGCCTAAAAGCCAAGTGTCAGGCTTGTTGGAGATCTTGCATTGTAGTTTTTATTAGTGTTACATATGCATAGTTGAAAATTGCTGTGCATTAGTCAGAGTACTCAAGAATACATAACCAATGTGTGTGTGTGTGTGTGTATGTGTGTGTGTGTGTGTGTGTGTGTGTGTGTGTGTGTGTATGTTTACACAGTGTGTTCTGCTTAGTTCATCAAGTGCTATCTAACATTGATGAATCTGAGAACTCTGAGGCTGGATGCCCAATTTGGAGCTGAAAGCCTAGAGAATATCTGTAGAGTTATTGGCCTTCAGTTCACGTGAGAAGCCCAACTAAGGTAGGTTCTTGAATCAGTGAAAGAACGTAGAAATAGCAAAAGAAATGGCTATGGTGGCATAAACTCACTAGCAAAATGCCAAGACAAACAAAGAAATCTAGGATAATTCCAAGTCTGTAGTATCATGTCAGAAAGAGTTTCAAAGAGGATGCTATACCTCTAGATAAACCTGAAGATTTATTGACCTTCAGTCCATATGAGAAGCCCAACTAAGGTATGTTCTGGTATCAGTGAAAGAATGTACCATCAACAAAAGGAAGGGCTGTGGTGATAAACTCACTAGCAAAATACCAAAGCAAACAAGTGAAAAACAAAGACTTTTTCCTGGACCTTCTTTTCATCTTTGCTGGCATAGAATTTGCCACAATTAATCCAGTCAAGAAATTCCCTTGCTGATATTCCTAGAAGTTTGTGTAATGGCTGACTCCCTTTCAAGTTAGGTAGACACCCAAGATTAATCATCACATTCTGTGTGTAGGATGTGTCTATTCCTTACCCAGCTAGCAGATTCGAACACAAACTCCAAATTCTGTCTTAAGCTACTCCTTATCTGAAGGAATTCCAGTTTTTATATCTGAGATTCTGACAATCTGTAGATATGTTATTTATCTTGATATATCTTGTAACATGTGAGAAATTAACTTCTAGAATCACTGAATGAATTTTGAGCACAAAGCTCTCTATGTTCTCTGCTATGCTTCGGTACCTTCTGGTAAAGTCTCAGCAGTGTTGATCAGAAAACTAAAAGTAGCTCTATACATGTATATTGGCTCAGTATTATAAGCTAAGGAATCAAGAACTTAGACAACATGGAAGGTTTTTACTAAGTATAGTGACTTAAAATTATAATCTTTATATGTTTATCATTCTTTTTAAAATATTTGCAATAATATGAATATTTAATCAAATATTGTAGCATCCTATTTGACACATTCTGAAATAATGTCACTAGAGACTTGAAATTATCCTTAGTGTCTTTTTTGGAACAGAAAGTAAAACAAGGAAATTAAAATCATTTCTTTGGAATATTGACTATTTCTAAGGAAAATAAAACACCAGTTTTTGAATTACAAAGATGCTAAAAAGTGTTTAAATGTGTACTCTGTGATTGAAAGGAAAAAAAAAAAACAACCTAGCTTAAAAAAAAAAAGACAGAAGATAACACAGTAAATTTTTTGGAACAGAAAGATGGCAGCTTGCCATGAGTCTCAGGTACAAGAATTTGCATTATATATTTCATTGGTTTTACTTGAGGAAAAACAGATATAATAAAATCAAATTAAGAATTAAGGAAATTCCTTTTTTGATAAGAGAAATACTCCATGAATGGAAGATCTGTGGGATTCACTAGAGTGCGTCTAGACTTGGATTCTTGCTATTTCACTGACCATTAGAGTTCTGAGAAGTGACTGCTCTTTTCCAACTGCAGAGTCCTGGAACAGGTCCAGATAGATCCTATAACCCCAAGCATCACAGACAGATTGTCCCCTCCAGATACCCTCATCATCACTTACCTGGGAGCTTAGTACTGAATTGCAGACATTAGCCTTATAAGTGAAACAACAAAAGCTATGCTTTAATACTTTTTCTTACTGTTCAAATATGACAGTAAATCCTGGACTTATTCATCTCAATCATTTTTGATAAACAAAGTCTGACAAAATAATATAGACTATTCCTAATATAGAATAATAACAACATCATAAATACAGCATTTTCTTTTGTCATGCCTGAAGTTCCAGAGATTTGAAATTTCATCTGAAAACAGAGGACCTTTTTGACCCACATGTTTGCTAGCAAGCACATGTAGCAAGAATTCTGACATATGCTGTTAGCTGTCAGGTACATTTACGGTCATGGATGTACAAGAGAGTTTTGCAAAAGAAAGTGAGATACTTCCAATGCCAACTTAATAAAAGATAAAATTTTATATGTCTCTTAAGTATGGCTTGACTATATGGGCTCTCAAATGGAAGATCTAATAGTATAAATCTTTCATTTAGTTAAAATGTGTACTGCAAGACAATGTTAAAGAGATCTACAAATCTGGGTATAGTATGTCTGTTTATAACCCCAGACTCCTTTCTAAAATATTCTCTAAGGACAACTTTTTATTTTACATTACATATGACTTTTAAACGTCACTAATATTTTATTCACCATGTCATTTACTTTCCTTTGTCCACTGGTAAACATACCAAGAGAAACTATCCTATGTTGTCATTACTTGTCTTTCTCCATGAATAGAATTACATGATATACATGAGCTATAGCATGATTTGAACAGTCATTTTTTTCTAGTAGCCAGGTTTCCTACATCCACCTTCTGAAGCTTAGCTTCAATCTCATTTAGTGCAGCCATATGGAGACACTTCCTCTGGGGTTTGACAAGGTCATTGTACACATACGTTTTGGAAAGAGTATGTTTAGTTAATCCTTGAGCTGTTTTTAAGGAACACCCTGAGATTGGAGACATGGAAAGCAGGATTTCTTACTATAAATGCCAAGCTGATTATTATTATTATTATTATTATTATTATTATTATTATTATTATTAATTGAATATTTTATTTATTTTTATTTCAAATGTTATCCCCTTTCCCAGTTTCCCCTCTGAAAACCCCTTTTCCCATACCCCCTTCTCTTGCTTTTATGAGGATGGTCCCCACCCACTCTCTCCCACCTCCGCACTCTGGCATTTCCCTACACTGGAGCATCTAGCCTTCTCAGGACCAATGGCCTATCCACCTATTGATGCCAGATAAGGCCATCCTCTGCTATATATGCAGCTGAAACCATGGGTCCCACCATGTGTACTCTTTGGTTGGTGGTTTAGTCCCTGGGAGCTCTGGCGNGCCTAGTCAGCCATCATTGGGAAGAGAGGCCCCTTGGTCTTGCAAACTTTATATGCCCCATACAGGGGAACACCAGGGCCAAGAAGTGGGAGTGAGTGGGTAGGGGAGCAGGAATGGGGGAGGGTATAGGAGACTTTTGGGATAACATTTGAAATGTAAATGAAGAAAATATTTTTTAAAAATTATTTTTTAAAAAATGTTAAATTATTTCATTTTTAAATAAAATAATTTTTTTTAAAAAAGATAAAAGGTGGGAAAAAAGAAATGCCTGTGTAGCTCTATCTCAGGGCTCTTGACATCAAGATATAAAGTTCAACTAAGAAATCTAAGTCAGCATTGACCAAAGTTTAAATTCTTGATTGTACAACACAATCACAGTTAGATCTTTTCTTTCTGGGCTCTTGAAAAATATAGTTAATATTCAGTAGTTGCATTTCTGCATTTCAAAAGTCTAGACTTAAGCAGAACTGCTTTTTTTTTTTTTTTGTTGGGGGGGAGGTCTGGTTGATTGATATTGTTGTTCTTTCTATGGGGTGGCAAACCCCTTCAACTCCTTCAGTACTTTCCCTAACTCCTCTCTTGGGGTCCCCATTCACAAGCCAATGGTTGGCTGCAAGCATCCACATCTGTATTTGTNAGGCTCTGGTAAAGCCTCTTAGAATACTGCTATAGCAGGCTCCTGTCATCAAGTACTTCTTGGCATTAACAATAGTGTCTGGGGTTGGTGTCTGTATATGGGATGGATCCCCAGGTGGGGCAGTCTCTGGATGGCCTTTCCCTCAGTCTTTGTTCCACATTTTTCCCCATATTTGCCTTAGACAGGGGCAATTCTGGGTTAAAAATTTGGAGATAAGTTGGTGGCCCATTTAACTGCATTTGACTACAATGGAATTAACCATATCTGTTGTGACCATTTTGCCTTCCAAATTTCCCTCAGTGAACTATGTTTTAATAGTGNCCCATAGTTATCAGTATCTTGGCATTCTAGTTATTTTAACANAAAAACATTCCAAAATATATAAATTTAAACTGATGTTAATTTTTAAAATCTTAATCTTAACTGCAGACAATAAAGAATTTAGATCATTTAAGTAAAAATCTACAAAAGTGATGCTTAGCTCAGATTTCTTNTGTTCATTGTTATTCTAAGTCCAATCAAACATTTGAAAATATTTTCTGTTAATCTAGATAACTTTTAATAGAGTCAGATGNAAATATAGGTTTTGCTGCTCTGAAAGGTGTAGATGTGAATGCATAGTTGTGATGCATTTCATTGTATTAACAAAGGCACCCTACTAAGCCTATCACCTGTAAAGAATCCTTTTCTTCATAGAAGCTTTATAAAATGTAATATTATATTTATGCTAAAAGGAACGTTTTCAAATTGTACTGATTTTTTTCTAAGAAATATGTCTAGGTTTAGTTTATAATGTGTCATGAATCATATCAAGACATCTACATTTCTCAGTACAATTATTTATAATATTTACCAGCTGAATTGACTGTGTATCATAACATTAGCTAACATGAAAGAAAAGTCAAATAAGTGCTGTACCTTTTTGATACTTGAAGTCTAGTAAGAGACTTAAGTAAAGAGAAGACAAGTACATGCAAACTAAGAGTATGGAAAACGCCATAGTGTGCTTTGCAGCTCTGTATCTTCCAAGAACAGAGAAGTCTCAAAGTGAGGTGAACATACCACTTGGAATAGTCAACACTGAGATTTAGTAACTCATGATTTAAGAACACTATGGCATGTAGATATATTTTTTTATGGCAAAAGAAAACACTATCATGAAGAGTCATGAAGAACAACTTAGCTATGATTGGCTGTAAAGGAGTTGAGAATGCCCAGGAAGCCCTAGTTATATGGTAACACTGGAGAGTCTAAATTCTGTTAGGAAAATTCAAGTGCATATTTTATACTTTTAAAATATTATGAATCCAGGATCAGACAGGTGGGTATGAGAAAATGTTGATAAGAGTGGGAAGAAACAAAAGAAGATAGAGGAAAGGGTAATCAGAATTCATTATATTGATGTATGGTCTTGATAAAGAGCAAAATTATTCAAAAAAAGAATAAACATTAAAAGCAATAGAGGAAAGAAAAAAGACAATATAGTTTTATAGTGAACAATGTCTTCTAAAGATATGTAGATAGACAGACAGACAGATAGATAGATAGATAGATAGATAGATAGATAGATAGATAGATAGACAGACAGACAGACAGACAGACAGACAGACAGACAGACAGACAGACAGACAGACAGACAGATAGACAGATAGATAGATAGATAGATAGATAGATAGATAGATAGATAGATAGATAGATAGATAGATAGACAGATAGATAAAATTGGGGGAGGGTATATTCATTATATATGGTAATGTTTTATGAATGGACATTTTCATACAAGTATGTTGTACATTCAGCACACTCTCCCACTCTTCTTATACTTTCTGCAATGGCTAGTATTATTATGTCAAATTGATCTAGGATTGCCTGGGAGATGGACCTGTCAGAGACAATGTAAGACAACTCATATCAAATGTGGGTGGGTCTACTCTATGGCATCAGATTCTGGGTTGTGTAAGATGGAGTACATATCTAAGTACCAGCATGTGCTCAGTGCTCTGTTTGCTAATATGGGTGCATCATGATCAGCTGCACCACACTTCTGCTGCTTCAATTCTACTGTGTTGTGGACCATGCCTTGAACAATACCCAAATGAACTTTTCTTCTTTAAGTTGTTTTATCAGATCAATAGCAAAATAAATTAACAGCGCTATCCCTCCTTTACTCACCCCATAACTAGTCTCCTAAACAGCGTGGCTTCTACTTACACACACACACACACACACACACACACACACACACACACACACACACAATTTTATTAACTTACACAAAATAGGTGAACTAAAATCGAGAAGAAACATTTCTTTTTCTGAGATTGGTTTTCTCCAATTATATCCATGTTCCTATGAAAAACATAGCTTCCTTATTCATCCTCTATTAAGAGACATCATAGTTAGTTCTACAAATCAGTTATGGAAACTAACAATTCAAATGTCTCTATGATATGTCAACTTAGGTTCCTTTGGGTAAAAACCCAGGAATGCCATAGCTGAGTCACATGATAGCCCTCTTTGTAGTATATTTGAGGAACTTCCACTTTTATTTCCATGGAGGCTGGACTAATTTATATTTCCAAGAACAGTGGGTAAAGTTCACATTTGTTCACATCCTGGACACCATGTGTTTCATGTATAAATAATGACTACCATTCTGACCAGGATGAGATAGATCCACAATGTAATTTTAATCTACATTTAATGATAACTAGTAAGGTTGAAGATTTTTTTTCAAAACTTATCAACCACTTGTTCAGTTTTCAACAATATCTGTTTATGTAGTTAGCCCATTCATTGATAGAGTAGTATGATTTAGTGATAATTTGGGTTTTATTAAGACTTTGTATGTTTTAAGTATTGATGCTCTAGCAGTATAGCTGAAAAGTGCCTGTCTCCTATTTTCTGCCATCTAAGCAGTTTCCTACTTGATCATTTCCTCTCCACTCCAGAAACTTCTGAACATGAGAAAAGTATTTTGTCTGTTGTTGGCGTTATTTATTAAGTAACTAATGTCCTATTTAGCACATCCTTGCCTCTTGAAATGTTTTATCTACTTTGTCCTAAACTGTTTTCGGGTCTTACAGTGATGTTTATAATCCATTTGGAGTTGATTTTTATGTAGGATGCTAGAGAGATCAATCAAGTGAAACTCATATAGATGCAGATAAATAGTTTTTCTAATATTATTTGTTGAAGATGTTGTCTTTTCTACAATATATAGTTTTAGTATCTTTATAAAAATTTAGATGTTTTTGTTATATGTACACAGGCTAGTGTCATTGTGTCACCTGGTAGAAAAAAATGGTTACCTCTACTTCCTATCCCAACTAAAGTAAACATCCTGAGAAGTGAATGACTAGGTTTATTTGTTGAAAGAAAGCTGTATCAAAGAACACCTGAAACATTATACTGGAACAGTAAAGGAGGCCAAGTGAATTGACTAATGTGAAATTGGGAAAACAGATAAATCATACTGTTATGAATGGTGAGAGGCAGAATGGAAGCTTGAGAATCACATGTTACAATAGAGACTTCCAGACCTGGGGCATCCAGTAAGGAAACAGAGTATACACTACCCTGAGTCCAATAAAGACATGTTTCTCTCAATAATAATAAAAAAATTCCTAAAGTAGAACATATCATTCACTTTTAAACAAACATGATGATAAGCAAAAAAATAGTAATGCTTCAAATACAAACCTTGCTATTGAACTTCTACTTGAATGAGTCTTCTACATCATTCTGCTTATTATTTTCTCCTGCTTTATAATAATATCTTTGGAATTCAACCTGTATTTTTATTAAAGATCAGCTTTTGTCAAATTGTCTTTTTCACAGATTCTTTGGAGATTTTCTTTGGTTTTTTTTTTTCTTCCCATATTCTTCCTGTGCCTCTCTAGTCATCACTGTTATTCACTTTACTGTGCACTTGAGGACTTGATCTCTTTATACATCTACTTTTCATATGCATAAAGATTTATGTCTAACTTTTACTTATGTGTGTGCAGGAGATGCTCTGTGTGTATTAATATATGAATAGGCATATCCCTAGAGGCCACAAGAGGAATACAATCCAAATCTATTGTCCTTTGTGAGATGCCTAATGTCAGTACTGAGAACAGAACTTAGTCTTCTGGCACAGCAAGCAGCCATCATCGCCTCTGTGCCATCTCTTCAGTTTGTCTGTTCTTGAGCTGTCAGAGATCATTGTCTCTTCATCGTGCTTTTTCCAAATATGATTTGATTTGCTAAGTCTCACAAGTCATTTTACAATTTTTAGCTTTGAAATCCATGCATTCTTGTAGTAGACACTCAAACACTTAGTTTAATGCCAATATTTCAATAGAAATTTTCATTTTATCTTTAAAATAAGAAATAACTAAGGATATGGAATAAAGACAGAGAAAATGCATCTTATCCTCTTCTAATTTTCAAAAATATTTATTTAATAGGAATAGTTTATTTAATTAATGAGGTAGTCCTCTTTGCAACTCTGGGTGAACATTGTAGGATTCATTGTATCTACTGGATTAAATTTAGGAAAATGCAAGTAAACACAGTTCTCACAAAATGACAGTGCTCAATAAATGCAAATATACTTAAAGTATGCTGAACTAGTTGGAATTAGTTAAATGAATAAATTGTGCTTATATTGATATTTGAATAGAATATTAGGGACAATGAGATTATTAACTAATAAATATCTGTGTCATAATTCAGGTCTCATCAGATTTCAAAACCAATCATTGTTTGTACTTTGTAATTTATGAAAATAAAGGAAATAATATTGAAAATAAAGTCTAAAAAAATTTCATCATAGAAAATTTAGAATCATTTTAAACAATTCAATGAAATACTACTTGAAATGGTACATTTTGATGTTTATGTTGAAGTTATAGTTCACATGATGCCTTCTGATGATATTCATACTTTCAGTTGATATTGTTCATATTTTAGATACAACTGTGATCATATTAGAGAGTTAAATTGAACATAACTTTAGATTAGAGGTTTTATGGAACTCCTGACGATGAGAACCAGTGGGTCTCTGATTGTTGTGCCTGCTCTTGGGACACTTTTCCTTGGGTTGATGTGTCCAACAGTGATATGTTAGTTTTTGCTTCATCTTTTTATATTTTATTTTTCATATTTAGTTTTATCTCTTAGAAGCCTGTTCTTTTCTAATGAAAGACAGAAAGGGAGTGAATCTGAATGGGAGCAGAGATAGAAGGAACTCGGAGAAATAGAGAAAGGAGAGCTATAATCAAGATATGTTATATGATAAAAGAATATATTTTCAATAATAGAAAAAAGTTATAACGAGCTTAATAAATTTCTCTTGAGCATGAGTAACATCACAGACTCATGTGCCAAGGCAGGACTTCAAGCTCTGTCTAAGATACTGAGGAATTTCTTGTCTCTAACGACCCACAGGATTGTTGGTTTTGCACAGTGTTAGGACTATGCCTAGTCTACACAGAGTCCTGTATTCTATTTCCAACATCTTAAGATAAATATAAAAACAAATACATATATAAGGCTCCCAAAGACACAGTTATGGAGATGTATAGTCTTCCAATGGCTCCACAGTAATCTCTCTAAGGACACAGGAGAGTCCTAGCGTTCACAGTCAGTGTGCTCTGCTTCTCACACCTGCTTTCCTTTCTGAATTACTCATGAATTTTAACCAAAATGTGAAAATGAAAATAAAACCATGTTTGAGTATTTTAGGTTACTTTCTATGATGTACATTGAGCATTTCCTGTAATTACAGCCTTTACAATATTTTGACCATTCATAAAGATTTTAAAAGTAATTACACATTCTGGTAAATGCTTGAAAGAACAGTTAGTTGATAGCTTTCATTATGGTAATAATAACATTTCTATAAGTTAACAATAACATAAATATAACATATTATGAATATGATACAAATTATGGATGATCCTTTTTACTGTAATATGGACTTATTCTGACTGAGAGACTACTATAAATTTTCCTTTAACACATTTTTTTAAAAAGTTAAGAGATGAACACTATTCTTATTTATGATACTGGGTAAGTGCCTTATTAAGATCCCAGACACATTTAAAAGCAAAAAGAACAACAAAAACATCACTGTTAACTTTCCGTATGTTGTCTGGATTTCTTTGAAACATTTCTATCTGTTGTTTTATAATTTTAATTATAATAATAAAATTATTTTAATAATAGTAGACACCTGACAATACAGTTGTAAAAATATTATTAAAATAATATGATTTGATAAGAGGGGTGTAGCTAAATATAAATGATTATTCAACATGTGTGAAACCTTAACTTCAACTCAAGACAGCACCAGGACCATGTGCAAAAGCTATGAAAACTGGAGTGCACTGCATAGCCTGTACATACCTTGGGCACCAGGACCATGTGCAAAAGCTATGAAAACTGGAGTGCACTGCATAGCCTGTGCATACTTTGGCAAGTTGATGGGTGTCTTTTCAAGGTGACTCTGGTCTAAACCTGTTTCTGACAGCTTAGCTGTTAACTCCTCTTGTCTTAGAGTCTTCTTTCACACTAATCTTATTTGAGATACATCTTCACAATTCAGTTTTCCTTCTTCTAAGTAGGACTCTCAGGTTTTAATTGCTTACTCTGGCCAGAAATTTCCTTGTTGAACAAGGAAGAGGTCCTAGGTTCTGTCGCCTGAGACCATGTGCAAAATTTTAATGTAGTGGGTGCTTGTAATCTCAGTGCACAGGAGTAGAGAAAATCAAATCCCTGGTGCTCATTGACCAACCAATCCAACCAAACTGACCAGCTATGCTCGAGAATTTCTGTCTAAAACAAATTTTAAAGATGGACAATATGAACTAGAGAAATGACAACTATGCTTATTTCTTACATGCACCAACATGTACATGTACACACATGTATAACCTCAAGAAGACAATTTTTAATTTTTATACTTCAGTTATATTCTGTGGTCAATAATTATGTTTACTCTCATGGACCATTGCTTAGTCACTTTCAGTGAGTAAATATAATGTTTGTGAATCTTTTTACTTATCCACTATCTGCCCTGATTACAGCAGAGATAGTAAAAATAAAATAAAATATTTTATTTATCCATTAAATATAAAACTTTATTAGCATCTAATGAGAAACTAATTAAATGATACTACCCTTCTTTGCACAATAAAATTCAGAAATTAGATGCTGTATTAACTTTTAATTTGAGAAACTAAGCCTCCCAACAGTGTAGGATAAAGCACTGCACTGTACCTACTTTTTCCCCCTAGCTATCATAGATAGTCTTTTGTATTAGTCATTTTCCTTGCTATGATCAACACATGACAAAAAACATACTTAAAGAGGAAAGTGTTCATTCGCTATCCCAGTTTGAGAAGTCTGTTCACCATTCACTATCAACAATGTTGACGAGCTGGTGCTTGAGGCACGTGGTCATGCGAGATACTGTGTAGTCGGGACAAAAAATGCAGTTTGTCATTCAATTCTCACTCCCTTACATTTAGTTTGGTTTCCAGTCCATGAGATGGTCCTTACAGACACCCAGAAGTCTATTTCCAAGGTAACTGTAAAGTCTATTAGCTTGGCACTAAAGTTCAATGTTTCCACCGTTGGTGTTTCTTTTTGCTGTTGCTTGCCAGCTCTTGCTGTAGAGCAGTAAGTAGAAGACATTGTTAAATTTTCTGTTTACTAGACTTCTTAAGCTAAACAGAGACCAGAATAGACAAAATAGATTGTTGTTTTGTATTTGGTTGATTGGTTTGTTTTACTTTGTGCTTTTGTCTGAGAATTTAACCTAGGACTTCATGCATCTCAGGCAAATACTCTGCCACTGATCTAAACACCATCTCATAGAGAGTAAATAAATCCAAACAACTGGCAAGTAAGGCATTCATAATTTGGGGCAGAGTTAAGTCTTCAAAGAATTGTGTGATGTAACACAAGTCATACACACTTTATGGGAAATGTGAAATTGTTTTATGTTCTACATCTGGACACACAAATTCGGGGTCTAATGGTAAATTTTAAGTTCTTACCTCTATCAAATCTGATACTTCCTCATTCTCCACTCTTTCATAAGCAAGAGAATATTTGGGCCACAATATATCACCAAGCTAGAAAGAAGTGGTTTTTTTTTTCTGATCTGTTTCTTACAGTGTTCAAGTCAATCCAGCATCCTTCACTAAGAATTCCATCACATAGTACTACTGACTTAGTGTCTTCAATAAAAGATTCTTTCTACAATTCTATAAGCTAAAATTCAGTTCAGTTTTCTACAATTGCTTATAATGAACCTCTGTCATTTATATATAAATGAAATGCATAGCTACAAGGTTATCTATATCTTGAGCTTTTTTATAGGGACACTTGTCTTGTTACGTTTTGTCTGCATTTAATGACCTAATTTTAAATTAATCACCTCACCAGTATTCAAACTACAGTTATAATTTGAGGTACCTTTGTCCTCCTCATTGCATGCACAGACATATGTATAAGCAATATATATATATATATATATATATATATATATATATATATATATATACATTAATTGTTAGTGTTTTAACAATTAAAAGATAAATGATATTTTCTTTGATTAAAATACAATTGGTCATATCCCCTCCTGAAAATACAGTGGTATTTTCCTAAAACTGAGGCTCTTTAATACAGTTCCTTATGTTTTGGTATTCTCATCAACTATAATTTTTTTTCATTGCTACTTCATAACTGTAGTTTTGCTAGTGTTATATATGAATCATAATGTAAATATCTGACATGTTACTTGTCTTTGTTAGGGCTTTATTTCTGTGAACAGACACCATGACCAAAGCAAATCTTATAAGGATAATATTTAACTGGGTATGGCTTATAGACTCAGAAGTTCAGTCCATCATCACAAAGGAATGGTTATGGCAACATTCGGGCAAGCATTGTGTAGGAGGAAAGTTCTACGTCTTCTAGGACTAGGGTCTTAAAGCCCACTCCCACAATGACACACTTCCTCCAACAAGGCCACACCCGCTCCAACAAAGCCATACCTCCTAATAGTGCCACTCCTTGGGTCAAGCATACTCAAATCACTCCAACCTCTGTGAAGGATTGTTTGGTCCACAAAGTGGTTACAGTTAAGACCGAAGATAGAGAATGTTTGCTTTCATCCTCCAAATCTTTCTAAGTTCCTAAGTAGCGGATATCTTATCTACACACACAAATATATACATGCAACCTACTAAGTTTTGTGTGTGTGTGTGTGTGTGTGTGTGTGTGTGTGTGTGTGTGTGTATATCTGAAGCATACAAAATAGGAGGTGTCAATATGGCTTTGCCATCATTGTTAGTGTTTGCTATTCTACTGACACTCCCTCTTCTGTCTCACCCTCTCTCATTTATATTTCAATGCTTGACATTCTCAATGGTGTGGAATAGAATCACAACATAGTTTTAATTTCTATTTCTTTGATAAATACAGGTATTAAACTATGTTTGAACTATTAATTAGCTATATGTATTTCTTCTTTCAAAATGTATCTTAGGAAATATTCTGTATCTACTTTTGTTTGATCTATGCAGGATATTCGCAATTACGTCCATTTGTGGATAGGCTTTTATCAAAGCAGCAACAGCCTTAGTAACATCAGTGAACCCAGGCACACATCTTGGAGCAATATCTCACTGCAGCTACAAAGACTCTATGCAACTTAAGACACCTTGCAATCACACAAGTCAAGGGGAATTTCTAAAAAAGAAACTGCTAGAAATGGTGAGAGAAAGTCACTTTAGGAGTCTTGATACATTTCTAAGCAAATAAAAGAAGAAATAATTGAGAAAATTAATTTGAAGTACAATCACATGCAGATAGTCTTGGAATCTCAGGGATATAAGTTTTCAAATTGAACAGCTATTGGTTCCAGTATCAGGAGAAAGGTTAGAAAACATGTAGAACTGAAGGGTAAAGAACAGATGCTAAAAGTTCAAGAAGGGAATAGAGGTTATGTACAAAGAATAAGATTCAAAATGGCATCAGATTGTTTATCAGCTGATGCCAGATCAACTTATCAACTGTAAATGCCAGATAGCAAACTAATAAACGTTTTATGAGCATGAAGAATCATCTTTTCCTAGACATCTATGTGCCTAATATATTACAATCAGAAAAACCATCCATCTCTGAAGTATAAAATTGGAACCAGGGTAATATCAGACACAAGTCACAGAAAAAGTGTGCTACAATTATGCTTCTTAGAAAAGTGCCTGGTAAAAAGGAACATATGAAAAAGTATTGAGGTCTGGAGGAAAGAGAGCATGGAGTTCTTAAGATAATATCAGAAAATTAAGCAGAAACTTTACAATATATGGACCCTTTTTATCAGAAGATCAATATTCAGTTACTTGATAGAACCTGTGATGATCATTGGGAAAGACAACTATAGACTTCAGTAGAAACAGGTCTTGACAAACCACTTGAGATTTATCTCTCAGGATGGAATGGGGCAGGCTATCTGGAAAGAATGTAAGTGAACAATAAAACAAAGCATTGGAAACTGTAGGGTTTTAAAGGGGAGTTTTCATTCATTGCCATCTTAGTGAAAAGAGTCACATTATCATGATACTACAAAGCATTGGTTTATTATCAAAGTCAAAGTTCAAACTGAGTGTCTGTCATAGTTACAATGACTATACATAATGTGTTTGTATAGGTAATATGTGAGTAAAAATTCAGCAGTTAATACTGTCTGCACTTCCGGAGGATCCAAGTTTCATTCCGGAACTCACCTTTCCTCTGCCTATAAGTTAAAAAGCCTGTAACTCTGGCTCCAGGAATATGATACATTCTCTCTTCTCTAAGAAAACATATGTTTATGTGCACCTACTTATACAAACACACTGTCTCAAACACAACCTGAAATAAAATAATATAAATCTTGTTGTAAAAGAAGTTTGTATATTAAAGCAAGAAAGACAGAATAAGAAACACCATAAGTTTAAAAAGTTCATGTTAGTTTTAAAACTGGAATGAAAAAATTTTAGAGTGATAAAATAAAACTTAAGAATATTATTAAATTGCTTTCCAATACTTATCTTTAAAATAAAACATGATGTTGCCAGATTTGGAGAGGTATATGAGAAGAAAAACACTGAGTTGTACTTATCCCTGTACTAGGTAAAACTACCTCTTTGCATGTAGAGAAATAAAATCACATTATATGGAGTTGCTAAACTAGCTAACTTTAGTGCAGAACACATCTGAGTTTAAGTTGTTGCCCTCTGTAGATTGCTCTTTATTGAGACCTAACTAAACTTAGCTATGATTAAGATAGTACAAAGGGAAAACTAATTACTTTTAAGTTCATGCAAAACTATGAACACTGATGAGTATTAGATGAAGTCAATTAATTTTAGATATAAAAGTACCATGAAGCATAAGAAAGGGTCCGTATATTGTAAAGTTTTTGCTTAATTTTCGTGCAAATTAATGTGAAACCTGAAGAAATAATATATATATGGTTAATCTGGATACTGCTTTTAAATACTCCAGATGATATAAAAAGAGAAAGTAAAAACAACTGTGTGAAAAAAAACTCATGGCCAATTCTTAATATCTATTGATTTTGAATACTGACATATTGGCCTTTCAATTTCTATATTTTTATTTTCACCTGAGGAATGGGGCTGAAGTGAAAAATAAATGAGAAAACAGACTGCTTGTAATTAGAAGATTTTTTCCAAAAATTAACTAAATTAGAGGACAGGTTTTTAATAAAAACTAATGTATTTTAAATGCAAAAAATTCATTTATTGCATATGTGTATGATATATGTACACACAGGCGCACACACACACACACACACACACACACACACACACACACACGGGGGGGGGCACTTACATAGTCCAAATGCATGGTTAAACTATAAAAATCAACTAGTGTGCTTTTCCTGGTGAAGTACTATTCTCCAGGTTTCAGAATCCCTTAGTTGCCTGTAGGTCTTTATACAGTGTTGAGTTCTCTCATGATTTTCCCACCTACTTTTGTATGTCTATTGCTGCTGTTCTTGTTCTCTTTGGAGTTATCCAATACTGAAGAGTTGGCCCTGAAAAAAAAAAATGCATGCATGCAACGTAATCCAGATAGAGTGTGGTTTACTTTTGAATTTAAGAAGACATATATGTAACAGAAGTTGGTGAATTTGAAAGAGACAGGAATAATATGGGAGGGTTGGAGGAGACAAAGGAGAAGGGAAAATTTGTACAATTATATTATCATCTCAAAGTTAAATCGTTCAAATATTAAAAATCTAGCAGAAGCTGGAAATGGTAAGGAATTGAACCACATTTTATTTAGCCAGTGAAGTGAGAATAGTCAATGTCCTTACATAACTCATCTTACATACCTTTTAAATATGTCTTACATTTATAAAATCTAAGGAAGACCAAATAAAGTTCCCAGATGCATTCATTTCTTTCTTTCTTTTTTTTTTTTTTTTTTTTTTTTTATTAGGTTTTTCGAGACAGGGTTTCTCTGTGTACTCTGTGTAGCCCCTGTCCTGGAACTCACTCTGTAGACCAGGCTGACCTCGAACGCAGAAATC
>NC_034599.1:1248249-1254099 GCF_900095145.1 Mus pahari | reverse complement strand
ACACACACACACACACACACACACACACACACTCACACACACACAAGTTTAACTTTTTAAAAAAAGAGTTATATGTTCCAGTCTAGGTATATGCAGGCCAGGTTAGCCAAATCATATTAAATAAATTAAAACATATTAATAAATAAATTAAAATATCTTAAATTATAAATAAAGAATTAAGAGCAAATAAAAGAGTTTTAGTTTTTCAACTCATTCTGAAGTAGAACTTTGAAAAGAAATATATGATATAACAAATCTAATGTTAGGTTTAAAGAATAAAAATTTTCTCAGTTTCAAAAAGATGCACTGATAGAAGAAAGAGTTGCAGCAATGAACTAAGCATTCTAAGAAAAGATAGTGATAAATCAGACTACAAGAGTTCCCAGGCTGAGACGTTTTTGCTCACTGAAAATGGCAGAAGGGTCCTCTCTGTTTTGATATCAGCATTAGTACAATAGCACTTGCTCATAATCTCTCATGGTAAATTGCCTCCTTGATTAGCGCCACAGGGCATAATGGGGAAATGTATAAGATAAAAATGTTGGTAAGTGGTATATACAAACATTTTACTCAAGATGTTCACACTGTGGATAAAACCAAATATCTCTCCTTTACAAGGAAAATTTACCATTGGATTTTATGCTGAACTCCCACTCCTGCAGATGTCAAATGAACAGATTATTAACTATTTAAAAAAATCACCTCAATTCTTTATGTAAAGTTCATCATTTTTGCGCAAGTGTTTTTGTCTATTTGGTTTTGGTTTGTAATTCAATCTCATATAGTAGAGTATCTTTGGATTCTTTATGTAGCTGAGCACAGTCCTGAAGTCTTGACCATTTGCCTCATCCTCCAAATGCTAGTATTTATAGGCATGAGTTACCAAACCCACATTAAAATTATGAGTGCATGTGTGAGCAGGTGAGCATGAAAATCTGTATATGTGCATAGATTTGCACCGACCTTTGTTCTGTGGATGGAAAACACCAGACAGTTATAACACTTTAAACCCAGCCAGATAACACAACTGCTGGGTGCAGAATCTATTGCCCTAAACTCATCAGTTATCTTATATCAGAATACTGCCACTGACAGAAGCTGCCACCAATTCTAGTTTCCCCAGGCATTACATGGTGTTCATCCTCCTCTATCCAAAGCCTGGCCAAGAAGACATCTCTCTATCTAGTCCCTGTTCTTCCTTCTGGGACCTAAAATCCCACTTTTTTTCCTTCGCCCAACAATTAGCTCACACCATCTTTACTGACACAATCAAGAACCAAGTACGGAAATAATACCTCCATATACACGGCTCTAATATTTGTGAGGATCTGACTTTTTTCTATTATGTGAAACACTAAACATTCAAATGAATAATATTCATTTTGTATAATGATGCCCCAAGGATCAAAACATTTGATTGTAGTTAAAAATTGATATTTATAAAAGCACTTTTAATTAATTTATTCACATCCAAATATGCATTATTTGAGATATAATTTGAAGATATTGGGGAGATAATTCCAAAAGAATTTTGTTAATTACAAAGTACTTGTCTGAAATTTGATTTTAACTTTTGCACTTATCAAAAAAAAGGGGAAAATATATTTATACTTTTATGAGTGAATGTTTTGGGAATGTTTTATATCATCTATTTTCTTAGGTTAGTGTTCAGATAGGGGCTTGATTTAACAAATGTAAAATTATACACTGGCACTGTCTTAAGACACACCAAAAGAAGGCATCGGATCACAGTACAGATGATTGTGAGCCACCATGTGAATACAAGAAGATTGAAATAATCCCATGCATCCTATCAGATCACCACAGACAAAGGCTAGTCTTCAATAACAACAAAAACAACAGAAAGCCCACATACACATGGAAGCTGAACAGCACTCTACTCAATGATAACTTGGTCAAGGAACAAATAGAGAAATTGGAGATTGTTTAGAATTCAGTGAAAATGAAGGCAGAATATAACCAAACTTATGGGACACAATGAAAGCAATGATAAAGGAAAACTCATAGCTCTGAGTGCCTCCAAGTAGAAACTGGAGAGAGCATACACTAGCAGCGTGACACATCTAAAAGCTCTAGAACAAAAAGAAGCAAATATACCCAAGAGGAATAGACAGCAGAAAATCAAATGCATGGCTGAAATCAACCAAGTAGAAACAAAAAGAACTATAACAAGAATCAACAAAAGCAGGAACTGGTTCTCTGAGAAAATCAGCAAGAAATCCACCAATGTAATCCACTACATAAACAAACTCAAAGGAAAAAACAAACAAACACAGGACCATCTCATTAGATGCTGAGGAAGCATTAGATAAAATTCAATACCCTTCATGGTAAAAGTCTTGGAAAGATCAGGAAGGCCCATATCTAAATATAGTAAAAGCAAACCAGTAGCCAACATAAAACTAAATGGTGGGAAACTGGAAGCAATCCCACTAAAATCAGGAACTAGACAAGGCTGCCCACTCTCTCCCTACCTTCTCAATATAGTACTCAAAACCTAGCCAGAGCAATTAGATAACAAAAGGAGTCAAAGGAATATACACTGGAATGGAAGAAGTCAAAATATCACTATTTGCAGATGATATGACAGTATACTTATGTCACCACAAAAATTCCACCAGAGAACTCCTACACCTGATGAACAACTTCAGCAAAATGACTGGACATAAAGTTAACTCAAACAAATCACTAGTCTTCCTCTACTCAAAGGAGAAAGTGGCTGAGAAATTAAGAAAATGACACTCGGGACAATAGTCACAAATATTATAAAATATCTTGGTGTGACTATAACCAAGCAAGTGAAATACCTGTAAGACAAGAACTTCATGTTTCTGAAGAAAGAAATTGAAGATCTCAGAAGATAGAAAGATCTCCCATGCTCATAGATTGCCAGCATTAATATAGTAAAAATGTTCAACTTGCCACAAGCAATCTACAGATTCAATGCAATCCCCATTAAAATTCCAACACAATTCTTCATAGAGTTAGAAAGAACAATTTGCAAATTCATTTTGAATAACAAAATACTAAGCATAGTGAAAACTATGCTCAATAATGAAAGAACTTCTGGTGGAATCACCATCCCTGACCTCAAGCTATAATACCAAGCAATCATGATAAAACCTGTATGGTATTGGTACAGAGATAGGCAGGAAGATCAATGGAATAGAATTGAAGACCCAGAAATGAACCTACACACCTATGGTCACTTGATCTCTGACAAAAGAGCTAAAACCATCCAGTGGAAAAGAGACAGCATTTTCAATAAATGGTGCTGTTGTATAATAAATGGTGTCATCTTGTAGAAGAATACAAATTGATCTATTCTTATCTCCTTGTACAAAGCTCAAGTCCAAGTGGATCAAGGATCTACACATAAAACCAGATACACTGAAACGAATAGAGGAGAAAGTAGGGAAGAGCCTTGAACACATGTGCACAGAGGAAAAAATCCTGAACAGAAAACCAATAGCTTATGCTCTAAGATCAACAATCAATAAGTGGGACCTCATAGAATTGCAAATGTTCTGTAAAGCAAAGGGCATAGAACAGCCACCAAGTTCTTGCTGACAGGAGTCTGATATAACTGTCTCCTGTGAGGCTTTGCCAGTGCCTGACAGATACAAAAGTGGATGCTCACAGCCATCCACTGGATAGATCACAGGGTCCCCAGTGAAGAAGATAGAGAAAGTACCCAAGGAGCTGAAGGGTTTTGCAACCCCATATGCGGAACCACAATATGAACTAACCAGTACCCCTAGAGCTCCCTGGAACTAGACCACCAACCAAAGAAAACACATGATGTGACTCATGGCTCTAGTTATTGGAGATATGTAGCAGAGGATAACATTTGAAATGTAAATATTGGAAATAAAATATCCAATAAAATAATAAATAAAAATGAGACCCCCCCCAAAATTGTATCATCAACTACAGTATTTCCTGATAGTTATGTTAATTTAAAAAGCTAATTACTTCAGTGTTACAACAGAATTACAGCACTGTTGAGCTACTTCTGTATTTTCTCCAATCCTTCTGAAGCATCGGTATTATGATAGGTCATCTATTATAGTAAACCTTGAGCATTTAATCTATGCTCAATCCAGTAGGCCAAATTTCCAGGATTAGGCAATAACCTTTGAAATCTCATTTGAAAGTGAAAGGAATGTTTCCAGCTTCACATGACTCCTGAACCTCTACAAGAAATATGTTTCCTCACTTGAGAAAACACCATCTGAATGTGTAAACTATCTTAGTGTATGTAAACATCAGGGTATTTGATTAATAATCACGAAAAGACATGAAAAGGAATAAAAGATTGGATGCTAAAGAGACCATAGTGTGTGGTCCATAGTCTTTAACTAACATGGCTGTAAATTTTTACCTACTAGCATTAGACTCAACCTGCTGTAGCCAGGTGACTTCTATTTTCATGTCATGTAAAGAATCTGAGCAAGTAAAGAACTAAATGGTGCCCAGTCTGCCTGGCTCTGATTCTAGACATTTAAGACTTACTGATTTTAGGGTTATATTGTCCATAGAGAGTGGGGCTTGTGCCAAGTTAGGGACAGGATTTCAAACAGAAAGAGAATCCAAAATTCCAGGATCTGGAAGTAGACTACTGGAAGTAGAAACTTTGCTATGCTAAAAAACATTGGCACATAATAGTACCCACACAAGAATTATAATTTTACTTTTAACAGAGAAAAAAATGAAATGTATTATGAACTACTAATTTTCCAATTATCACTACAATTGAAAAACTCTTTTTATTGTATCACTTGTATCAAAATAATCCCACTCTGCATTAACATAACACTGAGATATATAGCATCTAATTTTGTAATGCTTCCTTTAATAAATTTCATGTGGATAAAACATTTTAATGGAGATAAATAACAAGATTTATCTATCAGGAAGCAGTTCTGCTTACTTGCATGGGCAAACATGTTGTACTTGAAGTTCTAGTCTGTCTTCAGATGGACAGAAAATGGGTGTTCAGTCAAGTGAATTTCAATAATTTATCAAAATCAAGTGCCTTTCCATCATCTGAATTTATATTATTGTAACGATTTTCTATATGGATAGAAAGTGGCAGCTATTCATAAATCAGACTGAGCATGTTGAGATAACTTTGGACACAGGCCTAGATGTTTTTAAATGCATTAATGGCAATATATTCATGACCAAAGTTCTTTATCTTAGAAAAAGGTAACCTTTTAATTTAATATAAAAACAATTTATTAATTTATATGGATACTGACTATTGCTCTAAACTGTATGTTTATCACTTAAACTATGTTTGTATTGGTAGGTTCTGTCTTCATCTTAAGACAGACTATATTTGTTTCCTGTAATAGCTAGAAAACATAAAAAAAATATATTTTACAACAACCATAACTATCTGGAAAATGCACACTAGAAGTTTTTAATATTTTTTTTAATCTTACCCAAACATAATGGGTAAGATCAAACCAACAAGTGACCAATGCTGGCATGAATGTGGATGTGGAAGAAAGGACCAGTTATTGATTTCTATGGGGAGTGAAAATTGGTACAGCCACTATGGCTGTCAGTTTGGGGGCTCCTCACAAAGCTGGGCATAGATCTACAATATAACAAATTCCAAAAGGACTTCATATCTTTCTTTAGAGATATCTGTTCACTCTTTAATCCCAGCACTCAGGAGGCAGAGGCAGGCGGATTTCTGAGTTCGAGGCCAGCCTAGTCTACAAAGTGAGTTCCAAGACAGCCAGGGCTATACAGAGAAACCCTGTCTCAGAAAAAAACAAAAAACAAAAACAAAAACAAAAAAAAAACAAAAAAAAA
>NC_034599.1:1236677-1248209 GCF_900095145.1 Mus pahari | reverse complement strand
AAAAAAAAAACAAAAAAAAAAAAAGAAAGAAAAAAATTGAAATAGCCTAGATGTTCAACAACTGAGGAATGAATAATAACAATGTGCCTTATTAGGACAATGGAAATTTAGCCTATTATTAAAAAATGAAATAATGAAATTCACGGGTAAACTTCACAGGAAACAGGAAATTTTGAATGAGGTATGACTCAACCCCCAGAAAACAAAAGCTGAATGTTTACTCTCAATTGTGGAGTATAGCATTGACCTTTAAGGTGTGTGTGTGTGTGTGTGTGTGTTTCATTTGCAAAACCCATAGAAGCCAGAAAATTATGAAAAAACAATGGGGAGAGGCTGTGGGCAGAGGAGAGTTAGAAATCACTGGTACAAAGAAAACAATGGAATAGGAAGTCTTAAATGATAGGGGAAGAGAGGATGAGGAAGAGGAGGAAATATGACAATAACACTCAATTCTTAAAGTATTAAAATGATTTGATTGCATCATGATCCCTTTTCTAATTTCTTAAAATGGCATTTGCTTATTATGTGTGTGACATAACACTCATGTAGACGCCTGAGGACAACATGTGGAAATTGTCCCATAATGTGGGTCCAAGCAATGAAACTCTGGTCTTCAGGCTTGGTGTCAAGAACTTGGTCTCAATTAACCACCTTAAAGCCCAATTTCATGATTTTGGGAATACTCCAATATTTTAGAATACAAGATATTGTGCAAGATTTAATCTGTTTTTAACACACACACAAATAAGTTAATTGAATAAGATAATATGAGGTAAAGTGTTTATCCACCTGAATTGCAGTATTTGTCACAAATCAGTTGTCACAAAATATTTAAAGTTTATTTTGTTGGTATTATTGAATCTGGGAAATTTGCATTACTAAATAGAATTTATTAATATCTGATGATAATGCTGGTTTATTTTGCTTTGAATTAGTTATTTATAAAAAAGGATATCTATATAAATACTGTATTTACCTGAATTATTCTGGCTTCCTTTCTTTTTTTAACTGTTTTATCCAGTCATCTTTGTGCCTCATCCAAGAATTAAGTTTAATTCCTTTATTTGTTTTCTTCTTTTGTGAATATCTTATTTCACTCTCTCTTTAAAAATCAGGATTGATAAAGTCATGTTTTAAGTTTCTCCCTCACTTAATTACAGGCTACCTGCTGAGTATTGGAGTCTGAGTATGTTCATAGTTTTTATTTATCTTCATTTATTAATTGTTTGTATATAAATTAAATGCCTGCAATGGTATCCACAGCAGTTTTTTCTAATTATCTTGTCAAATCCTTTGGGCAGTTTAAAATCTAATCCCATGCAGTCAGAACTGCTCAAGACATACATATCACATAAAGATGATCCAATTTAGATAACAAATCATATTAAAAAAAATCACAAACAGCCCTATACTTATGCTGCAACTTGCACTAAACAGTGAAGTGAATTTCATATCAAACAACTATATGTAAAGAAATAGCTATCTATAGACAAATGGTAGATCAATAGAAAGATCGATAGATGATAGAAATACAGATAAATACATAGATATACATAGATGATAGACCAATGATAGATACGCATACATATGTGACAGATGATAGAAATATAGATACATACATACAAATGTATATACATACATAGATATACATTGATAATAGAGAGATTACATATATATGTACATGTTAGATTATATAGAGATAAAGAAAGATATAGACAGAAATAGATATAGACATAGAGACAGACATATAGATATACCCCTTTAGTTTTAATGGTTATTAAAGGGTATAATATAAAATACTAGGATGAGGAAAACAGAAGAGAGTGATAACTTTAAATGGCTTTGGATACTTGGAACTCAAATTGTTATAAAATGGATATGAAGGGTCATGTGTTTGGCATCAAAACACTGAGCCATCTCACCAACCATTTTAATCAGATATATGTATGGTTTGAATACTTTTCCTATTATTCTGTACATTCAATTTGTTCCTTTGACAAAGAGAAACTCCTTTTCATATGCTACAATCCCATTATTCATTCTTTTTTGTTGTTTTGTTAGTCAGCCAATACAGTTAAATAGGTACTTAAAATATAAATTCTAAATTGAAAAAGTAGTATTGATACCTTTCCTGGGTTACATGTATCTGAATCTTGCCTTGAGCTTGTCATAACCACAGATACTACATATCCAGGAAATCATTATGCTTGACCACTCATGCTATTATATTTTTATTATTATTCTGCATTAGAGGGCCATTTCACATTCATGAGAGAAAAATAATATACTTTGATCTTACTTATCCCCAGCACTCTCCTACTCTCCTCTATTGTAATTTTCATAGTGGCTATCACATTGAACACATTAAAGCAGTCACTAAAATATTCTGGTTGTTCTTGTCATTATAGCCTCACATTGTCTCTTTCTTGTCTTTTTATTTCACAGCTCCAGTTCTACTTTACAACACTCTCTTTTCCCTGGACAAGCATAACTTTTCTCATGTAGAAGTCTCATGTTATCTCTCTGGACATCTACCTGCCCATTATACAGTTAAATCAGTTTTTAAATTATATGTGTAAATATATACACAGATAAATGCAGGTATGCAATCATGATCATATGACATATTTATACATAAATTTTAAAATTAAAACTTTTCCATAGCCTTTAAAAAACTAAATATTTTCCATGATAGTTCCCCAAATCCATTTTTCACCACCACTGAGAACATAGTCAGAACACTGAGCCTTTATGGATGTGAATTTTCCTCACTAGGGATCATTTAACCAATAGATTTAAATGAACAAACTAAGGATATGCTTTATTACACATATCAGTTTTCAGTATTTTACAAGTGTTATATGATGTTATAATTTATATTTTCACCCATGTTTTGTTTTTCCATCACAGAAAGTAAGCTCAGCATGTCAGGATTTTGTGTTTATATGTTCTCCTTCCAATTTTATTACACTGATCCCAGGAAACCTGAATTGAATTTCAGTATCTCAAACACTGTCTACCTCTCTATGAAATAGCATAGCTCAGCAACATATAGACAGTGAGATCATATAGATGTTCATATTCTCCTTCATATTCCAATAACACAGCTGACAGCCTGCTTAGACTGAGGAAATCCTAACTTCATCTGTTTATAAGCACTGTAGCTATGCAAAAGTGCTTCCTACCACATGGCTCTTTGTAGCTACCAATTGTCTTTTTTTTTTTTTTCAGGAATTACGTGAAAAAATAAAGAAATTTTGCAAAGTAACTTCTTCAGGCTGCTTATTTTAGATGAGTAAAGTAGACAGCTATTACAAGCTGACATCTGTGCATCTGTATTGCATGAGAAAAATGTTCAGCAATACTATATAAACTCAGAGAACACATGGTTACATGTGTAAACTGTAAACTCTTAAACTTGTTGTCTGCTCTTCTCTTTGCATTGAGTAAGACTAGTAAATGCAAGATCTAATAAAAAAGTAGGACACCTCTGGAATAAATAGATAATTTAAATTATTTTTACTGAACTATGCTGCTTATTTATTTATTTTTGAAAGTTTTGTATATATATATATATATATACACACACACACAGAGATACAATGTACTCTGTGACTCTCAGTATTACAGTCCTATATCCAATTCCACCCTGTTTATAACTTAATTAGTACCACCTTACTTTAATGTCTTTATTTTCTTCCTGACTCATTGATGTCCAGAACTCTTGGTTGTATGAGTATGAGCAGTGGGCATACTTGCAAACTCTTAATAGATTAAGTGCTTCTGTGTCCAGTAGAGCATGTTCACAAAATCCTTTTGTTTTCTTTTTAAGCTGAATGAGCTAATGCTAATTCTTGAGAATAATGTCCTATAGCTCCTGAGGTGGAGAGTGATAGAGGAAGATCCATAGTGTTGTTCTCTTACCTCCACATGTACATGTACAGGATGGCATAGTCATGTGAATCTACACATACCACTGAAAAATATATAAAGAGAAAGAAAGGCTATTCCCATCCTTAAGCCATATGCTCATTCTGGGGTCTTTAAATGGTGCATATTGTGTTTTGGGAAGTATGTCAGGTAATCCTGGTGACTGAGTCCATTTGCTTCTATGCTTCAAGAAATGATGCAGTTATATGCAACTATACAGTTATCACTGACACTAAAACATCTTTATCATGCATCCTCGGGTCTGAACTCCTGAGTCTTGACATTATTTGTTATTCATCATTAACATTTAGTGTGAGGCAGTACAAAACAAAGTTTGAGAGAAGGCAAACAACGTGATTGTGGATAATGAAAATGTATTTTTAAAATTAATTACTACAATTTACTTGTCATTTCACAAACAGATATAGTTTAAATGAATTGAATATTTGTTATTTTTATTCAAAGAGTCATTGAACCATGCATGGTAACACACACCTTTGATCCTAGCACTTGAGAGGCAGAAGCAGACAGTTCTTGGTTATTTTGAGGTCAGACTGGTCTATAAAATGAGGATAGCTTCTCATTTCTATTACACAGAGAAAGCTTGTTTCAAAAAACTGAAAGAAAATGTCATGGATTAACACTGTACACATAAAATTGGGCTGGGATCTGCAGGAAGTTCAAAGAACCCTTAGAAGACACACTTAGACATTGCCTTTCTGCTTCAAGTTAGGAATAAAACAATTTCTGTGAATTAATGAGAAAATGAGGTTAACACTGTAGATAACTTACATAGAAAAGTGTCACCTTGAGACTACCATACTCCATTTACTTACTATGACTATGATTCTAGCTGAAGATGATCTCCAACATTTTTTATGTGTGATGATGAAGCTTGTTCATTCAGACAACTCTGGCAACTCTGCCATAAATACATCTACTTCTAACATTAATTGAAAACATTTTTTCACATACAAGGATTAGCTCATCATAAATATGTATTGCCAACAATAATAGCATGCTTAAAACTAAATTACTTATAATTTTGTTGCATATATATCTGTCATGTAACCTCAAGCTTATCGTCATCTCCACAAACCAAATTCTCCTGGGATTGCTATAAATGATTAATAAATTAATCTAAAGGTGACTATAATTAAAAATTAAATCATTTCCAATGCTTATTTCTTATGCTGATCTAAAAGTACAAATATCTTATATAGTCTATAGCAACACCCATTTAATAGTTTAATTTTGTGATGTACACATGCACTATTATAACCAAATTGAATTATCTTATGTGACATCAGATTGGGTAGCTAATTTCTCTAGTTCAATAATTTAATTTACTTTAATGTTCTTATAACCATCTTATGCTCTTTTAAAAAAAAGCATTATATTTACTGAAATGAGGATCTGTGCTCTTTAATGTTGCTGCAATAGGAAATGCTACCTAAATCATCTTTACATCTTTAATCTTTTTTTTTTTTTTTTTTTTTTTTTTGGTTTTGGTTTTGGTTTTTCGAGACAGGGTTTCTCTGTATAGCCCTGGCTGTCCTGGAACTCACTTTGTNGACAGGGTTTCTCTGTATAGCCCTGGCTGTCCTGGAACTCACTTTGTAGACCAGGCTGGCCTCGAACTCAGAAATCTGCCTGCCTCTGCCTCCCGAGTGTTGGGATTAAAGGCGTGCGCCACCACGCTCGGCCTGTACATCTTTAATCTTTTTCTTTTTTACATCTTTAATCTTAATGCATTAAGCTCACATCAACCACCCATATTCTGGAGAATGTTATTCATTTTCTGTGAGGCAGGAACTGCCTCTTCTCTGCATCTGTAGCCATGCTTTTATATGTTTAGAGTTGTATGTCAAGTGTTTCAAGCAGAGAGACATTAAGAAATGTCTGTTCCCACCTGGGGGTCCATCCTACATGCAAAACCAAACCCACACACTATTGCTGATACCAGGAAGTACTTGCTGACACGAGCCTGATATAGCGATCTCCTGAGAGGCTCTGCCAGATCCTGACCAATACAGATGTAGATGCTCGCAGCCAACCATAGAACTGAAGACAAGGACCCCAATGGAGGAGTTAGGGGAAGCACTGAAGGAGCTGAAAGGACCTTATCTGGCATCAATGGCAGGGGAAGCCCTTGGTCCTTGGAAGGCTTGATTCCCCAGTATAGAGGAGGAATGCTAGGGCAGTGATGCAGGAATTGGTAGAGGAAGTGCACTTATACAAGCAGGGTAATGGAGAGATGGGATAGGGGGTTTGCAGAGGGAAAACCAGGAAAGAAGATAACATTAGAAATGTAAATTCGAAATATCCAATTTAAAAAAAAAGTCTGTTCACAGGCACTGATGACGAACCAAAGAAAGAATTCCACCTAGATCTTCCTTTGTAAAGCAGTGAGTTTGCTGGGTTTCCTTACAGAAGCATAGGTAATGGAATATGTCCTATACTACTGTAAAATTTACCCAATATGGGTGACAACACAAGAAAGCTACAGGATTCAAGGCTTCTGTATAGCCTTCAGACAGTTCAGCAGCTTCTTCTCTACCCAACAATTATTATTGTCTTTATGATCTTGTTGAGGGTCTTATCAGTTTTTATAACATTCAGGATCTTTGTGAATTTTCCAAATCTTCTGATCCCCATCTTTCCTCTAGAAAAACAAATCTCAATATGGATGAAACAACTGTATAACAGCCAGACATTCTTTTTTTTCCCCATATCATGTATGGACGCTTCTACATAAATGCCCCCACTTTTTAACTTTTTATGAAGTCAATATACCTTACCTATCTCACTGTGTAGTATGACCTATTCTGCCATTGTGTTAATTTGAAAGTATACTCCAAAAGATTACATGAAAGAATAGCACTGAGACCCTTGGGCAAAACAATGAAACAATAAATACAACCTAAATGAGATCTGAACAATATCACTAATAGAAATTCTTGCACAAAAGAGGAAAATGTCACAAAGTTTTACCCACAGGCAAAGAACTACAGGCAACTAATAACTGCTGAGTGAGGGAAAACGAGATCTGTCTCTCCAAGGCCTGAGACTCCTAAGTTATTATCCAAAACAAAGTTGTCAGTCATGAAATCATATACATACAGACAACACTAAATGGATTCAGCAGGTTGAATGTATATATGAATTATTAGGTATATGTAACAACAGCAATGGTGATGATAATGATGATAATGGTGATGATGATGACAAATGAGACCACCAATTAGATGAGTAGGAATGGCCTAGGGCAGCTTAGGAAAAGGGAAGATGGGAAGGACTGGGCTTCTCAGTCCAGGAAAGCAAGGAGAGGAATGATGTAAATATAGTTTATTGAAAATAATAACATAAGCCTAATGATACTGTAATTATTAAAGTGTCCTATGCTATACTCTGAAGTCAGAGCATGTGTGAATACATAAAGGAGAATATTACATTCTGGCTAGTCCTGTGGCTTACTCATTGAAGTTAGCAATGTGTAAAGCCAAACTGAACACCTAGTTAAGTTGATGTCATGAAGAAAAACTCTTCCTTCTATTACAAAAAGAGATTAATATTCTTTATTCTTCATTTCTAGAGGACTCGTGGTAGGCTTATATCCACTCACTAGGAACCATATAAATTAGGACAAGGTGATGTTTCATAAATTACCACTCATTCTCTTTCATATTCATCTTGCAAAAAAAAACTATTGTGCTTATTTCAAGTTTATATTCTTCTTAAAATTATTAAAATTTTTAACATTTAAATAAAAGGAAACTACATAAAATATCACAATATAATTGAAATACTTGTCATAATTTATAATTTTAATACAAAAATAATCTATAAAATATGTTTAACATAACTTTATAATATCAAATTTTAATTTGGAGATTTATGTATAGAATTATTTAGCATTTAATATGCTTTCAGGCACTTTTAATGTACTGAGAACCAAAGATGGAATTTTAAGCAATCATTTGTAAATATAACCAATTTGAAGTTGTGTTTTTTATTTGAAGTACATTTTTCCTGAAAGGTTTACAAAACTTAGAGTGTGCCAATATATGTGCAATTAAATAGTTAATACTGCAGATGTTATTTTTCTACAAAGTAGTTAGATATTTTGAAATTATTTAAATTATGATTTAAAAATACATGTATATATAGATATAGATATATAACATTTGATTCCTTTCATATCCAATGGGTGACTGTCTCAAGAGATTTTCTAATCAATCTTGTATTTTGTGTGTGAATAATTCTGGTGAAAAAGAGGTAGAGAGAGCCAGGCAGTGGTGGCACACGCCTTTAATCCCAGCACTTGGGAGGCAGAGGCAGGCGGATTTCTGAGTTTGAGGCCAGCCTGGCCTACAGAGTGAGTTCCAGGACACCCAGGGCTATACAGAGAAACCTGTCTCGAAAAAAACAAAAAACAAAAACAACAACAAAAAAAGGTAGAGAGATTAATTTTTAAATTTAATTTAGTTAGTCTAATTTAGTTTCTCATAAAAAGAAAAACAAAAATCAAAAACAAACAAACAAAAAAACAGTGATTAGAAGATATATAATCCCATCTGCCTAGGATGCATTCCATGGCCTAGTCGACCATCATTGGGAGGAGTGGCCCTTGGTCTTGCGAAGATCATATGCCCTAGTACAGGGGAATGCCAGGGCCAGGAAGCAGGAGTGGGTGGGTTGGGGAGCAGGGCTGGGAGAGGGTATAGAGGACTTTTGGGATAGCATTTGAAATGTAAATGAAGAAAATATCTAATAAAAAAATTGTTGAAAAAAAAAAAAGAGTGTGATTCTTTTGTTGGATTTTGTTATTTTCTGAGACAAAATCTTTAACAACCCAGACTGGCTGCTGGCTTCCAGTTTCCTGAGTAGCAGAGAATGACTTTGAATTTTTTTTTTTATAAGAATTTTTTAAAATAAAATAAAATAATAAAAAAAAAGTTTCAAAGAGCTGAAGAGGTTTACATCCCCATAGGAGGAACAACAATATGAACAAAGCAGTACCCCCAGAGCTCCCTGGGACTAAACCACCAACCAAAGAAAAGCCAAGGTGGGACTCATGACTCTAGCTGCATATGTAGCAAAGGATGGCCTAGTCCATCATCAATGGTAGGAGAGACCCTAGGTCCTGTGAAGATGCTATGCCATAGTATAGGGGAATGCCAGGGCCAGGAAGTGGGAGTGTGTGAATTGGTGAGCAGGGGTAGGGGATAGGGGGTCTTCAGAGGGGCAACTAGGAAAGGGAATAACATTTGAAATGTAAATAAAGAAACTACCTAATTAAAAAAAAAAAAGTAAAAGGGTGCATTAAGGAATCAGCAGTAGTTCTGTGAAGAAATGCTGGGTGTATCAAAATTCAGTCACTGAGTAAAACCATGGGACGTCTTTTTTCCAAGAAATTAGAAAATATATACAGATTGAAAATAATTATTACTTATTTTCAGTTAAGATATATGTACTACTGCCATGCATATATGACTCTCAAACGAATTTACTACTCTCAAACTAATTTACTACTACTACTAGGTTTCAAAGAAAAGCTACTTCTCAAGTTAACAAGAAAATGAAGGCCTCTTCAAGTATCATCATGTGACAATCTCAAGCATATTTGCATTCCTCTAAAAATGAACCCAATGCTGATTAAAGACAGAAGCTGTGTCATAATAATGAAGACTTAGAGCACTAGGCTTAGAGATGGCCCACCTTACACATGGAAGCAAACTGTGTCATCTCAGTCCTCAGCGATCTGTAGAATGGAAAGTGCATTGCCTGTGCAAAAAAAGGAAATTTATGCATGAAGAACATTTATAAAGCACTACAAAGGACCTTAGTGTATATACTGAAGCTGAAAGGCATAGAATTCACATTCATAAAATTTCCACCTTAGCTGATACTCAGGAACTCAATTAATGGCACATGGTTTGGATAGTGTTCTACTTTCAAGCAATTAGTTTTGAATTAATGGGAACTTATAGTAAATTCCTGTGAAAAAAAGTTGCTTCCCCCACTAACATTTATATATATAAATATATAATATATATAAATATATATATATTTTAAAATAAAATAAAATAATAAAAAAAAAGTTTCAAAGAGCTGAAGAGGTTTACATCCCCATAGGAGGAACAACAATATGAACAAAGCAGTACCCCCAGAGCTCCCTGGGACTAAACCACCAACCAAAGAAAAGCCAAGGTGGGACTCATGACTCTAGCTGCATATGTAGCAAAGGATGGCCTAGTCCATCATCAATGGTATATATGAAAACAACTTCCATATGATTTTTGTGACACCTTTAAATACTTCACTAAAACCTTCTACACATTTTTAATTCCATAAAATTTTAATTACTTAATCATCTGTTTATTGACAAAGCAAAGGAACATATTTAGGAATCAAAGGACAATTTACTGTGTTGCTTGGCACTTAAAGAGCTCCCCCTTCAGTTTATTTTTAATAGAAAACTCAGAAGCAGCTATAATGACTGACTTAAAATTTTTCCCTCAGTTGGCATACCTCTTCCCAACTGGAACTTACTTTAATATATTTGACACCTTAAGGGTAAGGTCTGCAGTGTTCATCAAACATAAGTCTTTATCCAATAAGTTTATTAGTAAATAAAAGGGATTGTTCTTTTTGTAATATAATATGTAACAAGGGAAATATATGCTAGAAGCATTAAAGAGTAATGGGTACATGCCGACATGTAGCTATAATCACTTCATATGCAAATTTGATGGGACCAGAGAGATTGCTTCACTGTAAAGACTACTTGCTGCCCTTCCAGAAGTTAGGATTCCATAGTGAATTATTTTTAAAATGGCAGGATGAAAATAAATTCTAAGGGTAATTTAATTGTTTAATAATTGAGGTCATATATGTTTCTACTAGGAAAATAACTTCTGTAACATTACATTAAAAATGTGAAATTAAGAGAAGGGTTGTTATGAAAACAGTTGTAAAGTAATGTACTTAAAATATAATATGCTAAGAAAGGACTTCATAAAATTTCCTCTACATCTTATTGATTTGTATTTCTACTTCTATATTTGTAAAACTATTACAATTAACAATGGTATAATAGAGAAATTAAAGGTAAGAGAATATAAAGTAATTTTTATACTATGAACATAGAAATAAGCAACTAGTTTAAACACAAGTAATAGGCAAAATGTTCTTTTTTTCCCAAATAATTTTTTATTATTATTATTTTCTTTATTTACATTTCAAATGCTATCCCGAAAGTTCCCTATACCCTCCCACCCCTGCTTCCCTACCCACCCACTCCCACTACTGAACCATGGCCTTCCCTTGTGCTGGGTCATATAAAGTTTGCAAGACCAAGGGGCCTCTCTTCCCAGTGATGGCCTATTAGGCCATCTTCTGCTAAATAGGCAGCTAGAGACACAAGCTCAGGGGGTACTGGTTAGTTCATATTGTAGTTCCACCTACAGGGTTGCAGCCCGCTTCAGTTCCTTGGAAACTTTCTCTAGCTCCTCCATTGGGGACCCTGTGTTCCATCCAATAGCTGGCTGTGAGCATCCACTTCTGGGTTTGCCAGGCACTGGCATAGCCTCACAAGAG
>NC_034599.1:1231870-1234827 GCF_900095145.1 Mus pahari | reverse complement strand
ATATTTTAATTTATTTTGCTCTTTACTTTGAATCATTTTATAAATTACTGAAGAAAATTCATAACTGATAAGTGGAAGAGACACATCAATTTTCTCTTTGTGCATTTATGGTTTTCATATGATAGAGAAAGAAGAGGAGAATGCCTTACAGCTGTCATCAAATTCCTGTCTAACAGGACTGTGATCATTACCATCCCTGCACTGTCTTAGTGTTCAGCCTTTTATGTGTTAGCAACCATAATTTACTTTCAGTTGCTTCCCTGTCCAGAAGTCTCTGAATAACCTAGAGCCTACACATGCTTCAAAGAGAAAATTAATGTTTCTCTCACTTATTGTTAGGTGGAAGGAGCTCATAATGAAAACTGTCAAATATTCCAAAATTATTCTTATAAAATAATTTTCTGTGAATTTTTATGTAATTTAAAAAATTATGTTGATAAGAATATAAAATAAATAAAAATATTAAAATTGTGAAAAAAAAACAACAAAAAAAAAAGAAGTTAGGATTCCACATGGAAGTTCACAAGCATCACGAATACTACTTACAAGGATAGCCTGCCCTTTCCTGGCCTTCACAGGTACTGCCTACACATGATGCACATGCATGCACACAGGAAAATACTCGTTCTCATAAAATAAAAATAAGCAACATTTTTTTATTTTTTCCAACATTAGGACTTCACAGCTGCTCCAGAAAAAAAATCCTACAGAAGTGAACAGGAAGGAGATAACTGTAATGTTTTAGTGAAGTACTGTTTGTACTAAAGAGAAGAGGTTTACCAAATGACTTTCCATCATTAATGTCTAAATGAATATCTATATATAAGTTGTAGGAAAAAAGAAATCAGAGTAACTAAATGTATGTTTTGGTGATAGAGTGTGAATGTGTTTGTATGTATACAAATACGTTTGAAGATATTAGGCAGTGTACATACAGCAGTAATTGGGACAGTGTAAGCACATTGATAGTTTAATATTTCAATTACAATGTAATAGCAAAAGTAAAACTTAAGTTTCGTTTATATAGGAGGAACATCAGGTGACTAACTTTTGTTACCTTTGTAAAGTGAATAGTTCACATCACCAAATGAAATACGCAAAAATATGCATTTACATAAAGGCCTGTGTGTATAATATTTAGCAATATATTACTAAGTTATACTTTAATGCAAATTCCATTGCAATCCATAACCAAGGTTTTGCTTCAATGCTTTTGACTCAGAGTCCAGCAGCATTTCCATCTAAAGAGAAAATTTTATCAGACTGAGATGTGGATAGAGAGGAATTATCCATGCAAGCATTTCTAAGAAGTTAGGTCTAGCTGGTGAGATGGCTCAGCAGGTAAGAGCACCCGACTGCTCTTCCAAAGGTGCAGAGTTCAAATCCCAGCAACCACATGGTGGCTCACAACCATCCTTAACAAGATCTGACTCCCTCCTCTGGGGTGTCTGAAGACAGCTACAGTGTACTTACATATAATAAATAAATAAATCTTAAAAAAAAAAAAAAAAGAAGTTAGGTCTAATTCAGGAAGAAGAGCAGCTGCTAAGTCAACTTTCATTCTCAAAGTATATCTCTTCAGTGCAAACTGTTGCTTACTTTTTGAGATTCACCTTCCTGTTCCTTTTAATTTGGTAAATAGTTCTACCAAAAAAATTCAGATATCACATAAAACCTTCAAAAAAGTCTAAATTTGGGATTAAAACATCCTATCTAATGATGTGTCTCTCATGAAGAAAAACTCTTGTAGATTCCTGACCATAAAAGACATATGGGCAATAGGTATACTAGTATGGCATGAATGTAGAAATAGAGCTATGTAGGAGAATCCCTAGCACAAAACCAAGGTATATTAATTAGAAAGACAGAAATACTCAAAAGCTTGAGTATTTGAAAGAAGATGTGGTCAGCATGAACTAAAATAAAGAGATCAACTTTTTCTTTGCAGATTAACTACATTTGCTTGATATATTAATAGATTTACATATATTAATAGATCATATACTCCACACATTTTAATTATGTTATATTTTATATTGTTAAAATAAATCTGATACAATTTCCTCTCCTCCAATTTCTCCTCATACCCCCTACTCTTTTCTCTCAATTTCATAGTCTCTCTCTCTATATATATTTCTCTCTCTTTAAGGTCTGTTTTATTAAGGAGAACATACTATTTTTATTTTTGCTTTTTAAAAATTAGATATGTTCTTCATTCACATTTCAAATCCTATCCCCCAAACCCCCTATACCCTCCCATCTCCCTGCTCCCCAACCCACCCACTCATGCTTCCTGACTCTGGCATTCCCCTGTACTGGGGCATATAATCTTCAGAATACCAAGGGCCTCTCCTATCCCTGAAGTAGAATTTTTGAGTTTGGCATTTTGTTTTGCTGCCTAAATTTTACACTCTCCCTTCATTTAAACAATCTGTATAATCTGTTGCTATTGCTAAGGGGATAGGTGCTGTGTGACGTCTTCACAATTTAACCTTGAATTTCAGATTTTGAAATTAATTTTTAGTGTTTTCCCACAGAATCTTCTTTTTGAAGTTGCCATTAAGAATAATGCCAGTGAAGTTCAACAAGACACTTTACCTAATAAAATGAAATGTCATTCTGAGATAATTCTGTCATATATCGTAAAGCTAATCACACATTTTTTTACAGTTAGTTAAATGAAGCTAAAATATAAGCATGAAGGAAAATATGGAGGTTTTTTAGGATGTAAGGTTGTAAGGATCACAGTTAAAAGTTATTTTGCATTTCATTCACTTAATTGAAGAGATTCCAAGCCTGAATCAAAATGCCATCAATATAAGAGAAAAAAGGTGGAGAGTCTATCAAGGGTGTTCTGATTTACTAGAAATTTTTGGCCTCTCCAGAGAAACAGAACCCATCTGTTTCTCTCTCTCTCTCTCTCTCTCTCTCTCTCTCTCTCTCTCTCTCTCTCTCTC
>NC_034599.1:1226579-1231745 GCF_900095145.1 Mus pahari | reverse complement strand
ATATATATATATATATATATATATATATATATATATATGAAAGATGGAGAGAAAGAGGGAAGAACCAAAAGAAAGGGGATGGCAGGGGGAAAGAATGGAAACATGAAGGGGAAAGAAAAGCAAGGAAGGAAAGGGGTCAAGAAGATTTGACTCATATGTTTATTATGTAAATAGAAAGTCTAAGAGAATCAGAGTGGCCTGGCTGGTGGTACAAAAGGAGGCAAAGATTAGTCAATGCTATTCTTGAAATTCAATTCCAGGATAGTGGCAAAATTTCTTCTTTGGAGAGAATGCCAGTTTATGTTCTGTTAAAGCCTCCAACTAATTAACTGAGGACATGACAGTCTGCTTTGTTCACTGTATCTTTTAACTTCTAAATAGATGCTGAGGATTTGAATTTAGGTCCTAATGATTGCATACTAAGTGCCCTTATTCTCTGAGTCATATATCCAGCCTAGAAGGTACTACTGCAGAGCCAATCTTTCAGAAGGCCATTTTACTGGCTCATCGTGAGCCTTAGATGGTAAGGAAAAGGCTTCTGAGAAGTTGCACCAAACACTCCTCCTCATTTTCTGTGAGGATCAAGGATCAAGTGTGACATAAAATGCACACCACTATTGTTGCTGTATTTGGATTTTTTTTAAAAAAAGATATATTTACTTTATGTTTGTGAGTTCTCTACTATATGTGTAGCACCTGCATGCTTTGTGCCAGCTGAAGTCAGAAGATGACATCACAGTTCCTGGACTTTGAGTCACAGATGGTTTTGAGCTGCCATATGGGTTCTGGGAACAGAATCTGAGTTCTTTGCTAGAGCAGCAAGCGCACCTAACTTAACTGTTAAGTTATCTCACTCATCTTCCCATGAGTATCCTTTTTTGTCTGTTGGTTTTGTTATAGTTTTAAAAATATCTTCAGGATCTTATATGCTGCTCAGCAATAACGTAAGTCCCTAGGATAGCCAAAATCTATGATTTCATCCCCACATATAGAAAACCAATTAATCCAGGAAGAAATCAAATATCATTCTGTGTGTAGCATCTCTCATTTACCTCCAAACCTCCTAAGCAGACTCTTAAGGTGGATATATTATTAATCTTTCGTTTGGAAGAAGTGATTTCTCTATTTCTATTTCACAAGTACCTATCTTAGAGAGTATAACAAGCCATAAGAATCATAACTCTTTCAAGGCCTTTTCTGAGGGTGTTCTGACCGTTCCTTCAGTGAAGGTACAAGACCTCTGAAAAGGTCATCTCAGCCACTGTGGCCTCCATAGAATCCATTTTTATAGGTACTAAAACATCACTAAACCCTGTCTTAAGGATATTATTTGGCTGGTCAAAAAATAGTTCTTCAAGATATCAGATTTCCTTTTTAAATCATCATCATCATCATCAGTCTATGAAAGGCATCACAGCATCTTTGAGTATTTGTTTGAGTCAATAGTTAGAAATGAAAACCTAACTTGGTGAAAAACAAAGATATGTTAAGGAGCAAAGACATTTCAAATAATATCCTAATTTGGGACAATTGATAGTCCAGAATGGGGTTTCTCTGCCTAATTAAACACTATAATTTAAGCACAGCTTCAAAACCCAATACTGATCTCTGAGAAAATTACAACAACTTTCCAGTAATAAATGATCTGAAACAAAGATCTATGTTTCTGAGCGAACTCCCCAGGTTGCATGAAATGAAGCTTGGACTGAGCAATGACAGAGTGCTCGATGGTGGCATAAAATTGAGTCATCATCATTACATTTTTCTTAACAGTCCAACACAATCTACTCATAGAAGAAACACAAATCTAATCTCTAATCATTATTATCTTATTCTTTAGTATTAATTATGAATCTGTGCCTTTTGAAATAAAGTCGTAGTATCATTTAGTATTGACCTATGCTTATAGTCAAAGTTAATGTAAGTAAAACTTAATCTAAAGACAAAAATATACTTATGCCACTTCTAAAATAGGTTTTGTAGTTGGTACAAAGCTTAAATATCAAGGATTCATAATTGCAATACATATTCCTTCCAAATTAAATAATATATATCTTACTCTAAAAATTTCTACATGTTTTAATTTTTGAATTAACTTTGAAAGATCTTGATGAAAATGTTTATCTATAAAATTGTCATCTGGTCAGGCGTGGTGGTGCACGCCTTTAATCCCAGCACTCAGGAGGCAGAGGCAGGCAGATTTCTTAGTTTGAGGCCAGCCTGGACTACAAAGAGAGTTCCAGGACAGTCAGGGCTATACAGAGAAACCCTGTCTCGGAAAAAAAAAAAATTGTCATCTGACTTGTTCCTTGGAGTACATGCTATTCTGTCTGCTTTTCTGGACAGAAAGATAAATATATACATAGATATACTAACAGATAGAGAGTTAATGTTAAGTGGTCTTACCATTATCTTGTATGCTAGAAAATAGCTAATTGGTTAAGCTTACTTTTTGATTAGGAAAAGTTTACATGGTGATTTTATAGATTACAATAAAGATAAATAAACTTCTGTCAGTGGCTTAATTTTCTGAATAGAAATTAGGTTAACAATATTTTGTCTCTGGAAACAGAATAACAAGAATCATAATGGTTTTTCTCAACATTATTTCAGTGGCAAAAGAAAAGAATTTGGATGAAATAAGCTGTCTGAAAACACAATCCACCCTTTTAGATTGTATTGCTAAAATTGATATACCAGTATCATCAGGGAGCTAGAAAACTGTTTACTGGCTTTTCTAGTCATATGGAAATATTATTTTATTTTATTGAATTTCATCTTTAACAAACTTTTTATTATAAAGATTCCTTAACATTTGGTACATGTGTTGTTTCTTATAAGATATCCAAAAGTTTCAAAGTTTGAAGAACTTCTTGTTTTTATTTCTCTTATGGATGAATCGGGAAAATAAAATCTGTCATTTGATTGTAAAGGTTAGGATTCCTGGTTTGTCTGAATGAGGGTGGAAAGGGGTAGGATTCCTCATGTGTCTGAAAGAGGATGCATTCCTAGTTCCTAGTGTGTTTGAGAGGGGATGGGATTCCTGGTGTGTATTTAAAAAGGTGGGATTAGTGGTATGTATGAAATGGGTTGGATTCCTAGTGTGTCTGTCCAAAGCTGTTTGTGATGAGGTAGAATATCTCTGCTTGATTATCTGCCTCCTGGGTTCTCAAGGAAGCAGAAGAGGACAGAAGTAGTAGGAACTGGGTTTCCTAATAAATCTGGAAGCTACTGTGTACCTTCAAGCCGTGACCTACCTTTAGCCATGAAAAGATATGAGATTGAAGTGAGATATTCAGCAAAGGTTCAATTCTCAAGCACAAACATTAAATAACTTCAAGTCCAAACCACTTTTTGTTTTTGACTTGTAAACACTGACAAACTAAAGAAGTTGCATCAAAATACTATACTAAATTAAGGGGAATTTGCATTTTAAGAGTCAAAATAAACACACAATAAGGCTAATAAGTATATAGAATCTATAGAAATAAATGAGACATAATTTTGTTACTTAATCTTTTGATTCTAGAAGAACAGAGAAACATGTGAAAATGAGGGCTTTATATGATCAGAAACAATTCAAGGTTCATGGAACAAATCTGGAGTAAATGTAGGGTTCAATGTACTCTGTGAAAAAAAAAAAACGATACCCTATGAAATGCACTAAGTCAGGAAAATGTAAAGTTCCAAAAAGAAAATTAGCCCAGTGTAGGTAGTACATAAAAGAGAAGAGTCAAGAGTCTAAAACTCAAGACGAATAGATAACAAATACACTTAAAACGGTATAACTAGTATTGAAATCTGCCGTACAAGGAAAAAGTAAAGGTTATAAAAAACACAGTTACATGAGTCATATAAACTATCATTAAATTAAAAAGCAACAAAAACAACAACAAAAAACCCTGCTTGTGATGAAGACCTTGAGCAGACAATAGAAGACACTGAATTTAAGGAAAGCCTACAATATTCTTTTGATAGTGATGACAGGACTAAGAAAGACAGCACCCCAGGTGAGACTTATTTTGGCAGACCCCATGAAGAGCCAAGTAAATTTGGTTTCTGAAATCTGATTTGAAAAGTAGATAATTTGAAGAAATTATATTATACATAGAAGAACATTAAGGGCCAATGAGTCAAAAGAGTGGGTTGCATGTTGAAGATAGAGAAAATCTATTTAGAATACATTTCTTAAAATATGATCATTTAGGTACCTATATTTTGTGATGATAGTACTAACTCTGGTTGGCAAGTTGCAAAGGTGAAGTAGCAAGGTCATACCCACTCCAGTAAGGCCACACCTCCTAATTGTACCACTGGCTGTAAGAGCCTGTAAGGGCCATTTTCATTCAAATCACATAATGAAATGTCTCAGTGACCTTTATCCAAACCCAGAATAAAAGTTAATTCCTTTTACACCACTGAAAAGTAAAATTGCTCCCAGGAACGTGTGAAGAAATGTATTTGTTTTTTAAATGTAATTATTTTATTCATTTATATCTCAAATATTGCCACCTCCCAGAATTCTTTACTCCCTTTTCTCTTCCCTTCACCTCTGAGATGATAGCCAACCACAGGGCCAACCCCTTCCCTCTACCTCAAGTCTCTATAGGATTAGGCCCATCCTCTCCCACTGAAGCCAGAAAATCTGGCAATCCTCTGTTACATACATACAAAGGGGCATATATAAATGAACCATGTTTTCTGTATCCATTCTTCAATTTAGGGAAATCTGGGTTGTTTCCAGCTTATGGCTATTACTAATAAGGCTGCGATGAACATGGTAGAGCATGTGTCCTTGTATGGTGGGGCATATTTTGGGTATATGCCTAAGAGTGGTACAGCTGGTTTTTCAGGTAGAACTATGTCCAGTTTTCTGAGCAAACATCAGACTGATTTCCAGAGTGGTTGTACCAGTTTGCAATCCCACCAGCAACAGAAGAGTGTTCCTCTTTTTCCACATCTTTGCCAGCATCTGCTGTCATTTGAGCTTTTTGATCTTAGTCACACTGGTATGACATGGAATCTCAGAGTCATTTTGATTTGCATTTTTCTGATGGCTAAGGGCTTTGAACATTTAATTGGGTGTTTCTCAGCCATTCAAAATTCCTCTGCTGTGAATTATCTGTTTAGCTCTGTACCACATTTATTATTATTATTATTATTATT
>NC_034599.1:1203496-1226568 GCF_900095145.1 Mus pahari | reverse complement strand
GATTTTCTCAAAGAACCAGCTCCTGGTTTGGTTGATTCTTTGAATAGTTCTTTTTGTTTCCACTTGGTTGATTTCAGCCCTAAGTTTGATTATTTTCTGCCTTCTACTCCTCTTAGGTGAATTTNCTTCCTTTAGTTCTAGGGCTTCTAGTTGTTCTGTCAAGTTACTAGTATGTGCTCTCTCTAGTTTCTTTTTGGAGGTCTGTACCACATTTTTTAATTGAATTACTTCGGGTTTTTTTTTGAGTGTACCTTCTTGAGTTCTTTATATATTTTGGATATTAGCTCTCTTTCAGATGTAGGGTTAGTGAAGATTTTTTTTCCCCAACCGGTAGGTTTCCAAATGTCCTTTTAATAGTGTCTTATGACTTACAGAAGTTTTTCAGTTTCATGAGGTCCCATTTGTTGATAGTTGATCATTTATAAAAAGGAAGGCCATGGGTTTGTTTATTAGTTTTATATCCAGCCACTTTGTTGAAGTTGGTTTCTGGTAAAATTTTAAGGCTTGCTGATCTCCATTTGTTGTCTTATTACTCTTTGAGTTTGTTATATAGTGGATTCTGTTGGTGGATTTTTTTTTTATACTGAACCATTACTGAATCCCTGGGATGAAGTCTACTTAATCATAGTGAATGTTTTTTTAAGTGTTCTTGGATTTGGTTTGCAATATTATATTAAATATATTGATGTCAATGTTACTAAGTGAAATTCATCTGAAGTTCTATTTCTTTGTTGGGTCTTTTTGTGGCTTAGATGTTAGAGTAACTGTCACTTCATATAATGAGTTAAGTAGTTTTGCGTCTGTTTCTATTTTGTGGATTAGTTTGAGGAGTAAAAGTATTAGCTCTTCCTTGAAACTATGGTAGAATACTGCACTGAAACCTTCTGGTCATGGGCTTGTTTTGGATGGAAGAATTATAATGACTGGTTTTAATTCCTTTGGCAAATGGTATGTGTCTAGAAAATGATACATTTAGTATAGATTTTCCAGTTTTGTCAAGTATAGGTTTTCTTGGTAAGATATGATTATTGTCTTGAATTCCTCAGTTTCTGTTGTTAGTTTCCCTTTTCTGATTTCCCTAATTAGGACACTGTCTCTGTGCCTTTTAGTTACTTTGGCTAAGGAGAATTGATTTTCTCCCAGAACCATCTCTTGGTTTTGTTGATTCTTTCTCTTGTTCTCTTTGTTTCTAATGGGTTGATTTCAGCCCTGAGTTTGGCTATTTTCTCCTAGCTATTCCTCTTTGGTGTGTTTGCTTCTTTTTGTTCTACAGCTTTCAGGTGTGCTGTTAGTTTGCTAGTACAGGATCTATTCAACTTCTTTTTGATGACAATTGGTGCTAAGAATTTTTCTTTTATCACTGCCTTCATTGTCTCCCATAAGTTTGGGTATGCTGTATTTTCATTTTTATTGAATTCTTGAAAGTCTTTAATTTCATTCTTTATTTCTTCCCTGACAAAATTATCATCTAGTAGAGAGTTGCTCCATTTCGATGAGTTTGTGTGCTTCAAAAATTTTTTCCATCCTTTTACAGGAAGAGTCTGTCTTTGTCACTGAGCTGAGATTCTTGTATGCAGCAAATTGACGGATTCTCTTTACATATTCAGTCTATTAGCCTGTGTCTTTTTTCAATGGGGAATTGAGTCCATTGATGTCGAGAAATATTAATGACCAGTGAGTGTTAGTTCCTATTATTTTGTTGTTAGAAGTGGTATCATTGTGTCATTCTCTTCTTTTGGGGTTTGTTGTGAGATGATGAATTTCTTGTATTTTCTTGGGTGTAATTACCTTCCTTGTATTGCAGTTTTCACTCTAGTATCCACTGGTGGGCTGGATTATTAGAGTGTTTTGTTATTATTTTGTCATAAAATATCTTGGGTTTTCCATCTATAGTGATTGAGGGTTTTTCTCGGTCTATGATGGCATTTGTGGTTTCTTAGGGTCTTCATGACATCTGTCCAGGATCTTCTGGTTTTTAGAGTCTCTGTTAAAAATTTGGATGTAATGCTGCAATATTTGCCTTTACATGTTACTTGGCCTTTTCCCTTACAGATTCGAATATTCTTTCTCCATTCATACATTTAGTGTTTTGATTATTATGTGGCAGAATGCTTTACCTCTCTGCTCCAATCTATTTGGTGTACTGTAGGCTTCTTTTATATCTATAACCATCCCTTTCTTTATATTAGGGAAACTTTCTTCTATGATTTTCTGCGCTGGGAGTTCTGGCCAGGGTAGAGGTCAAATCACAGAGTAGGATTCTTGTGAAGGCCTCCTGTCAGCAGGCTCTTGTTTGCATCTGGGCTTTCTAGCTCTCTAATTATACTGAAATGCTGATGATAATTTCTAAAAAGTCCTAAAAAAACATTCTTTCTCTTTCTGAGGGTAAAAGACTGCTGGCTTGGGAGATTAGAATGTGTAGCCTAACAGAGGAGGATTAAGTAATGCAGCTTTTATTCTATCTCAGCAGGAACTGCTGGGCTCTAATTTTCAGCCTGCTAGTCTGGAAGTTGCAGGAAGAGAAGACACATAGAGAAGTGATTATAGAGTTTATTACTAAGTTGTAAAAGGTTTCCTGTGAAAGCTATCTAAGGGGAAAAGCAGAAAGATCCTAAGTGAGGAAAGGGGAAAATTCTGAAAGTGGGGAAAAGGAAAAAATTCTATTCTAAGTTGGGAAAGGCAAAAAAGTCTCCTCTATAGATCTTGCTCCTTCTGATCTCTTTGTCCTCGATACTTATACATCTTTCAGAATACATGGTCACATGTTGCAAAATTCATCACAAGTTCACACAAAAAATCAAATTATATATTGTATAGAGGTATACAACAGCAGATATTTACATGCATATCCATTAGGAGTAATTATCTAGCTAAATATCCATCATTTGTCTGAGCTCTGCAGGTTCACTGACAGTTTAAAACCATAACTAAGTTATAGTGAAGTTTTGTATACATAAACCCATTCGATATTTTATCTTCTGTCCTAACATCTATAATAAATAGTTCCGTTTTTGTGACCTTTGGCTAATTGTTTTACAACCTCTTGGAATGTTCTCTGCGTAGGAGAAATTATGCATCTAAGAGCAATTAACTAGTGACAGTTGCAAGACTGCCAGAGTTCTCATCGCAGCTTTGATTATCAGAAAAGGATGTAATGGGTTTATCTATCTTGTTGATTTTCTCAAAGAACCAGCTCCTGGTTTGGTTGATTTTTTTTGTATATTTCTTTTTATTTCCACCTGATTGATTTCAGCCCTGAGTTCGATTATTTCCTGCCATCTACTCCTCTTGTATGAATTTGCTTCCTTTTGTTCTAGAGCTTTTAGGTGTGCTCCCAAGCTGCTAGTGTATGCCCTCTCTAGGTTTTTTTTTTTTTTTTTTTTTTTGCAGCACTCAGAGTTATGAGTTTCCCTCTTATGACTGCCTTCGTTGTGTCCCATCAGTTTGGGGATATTGTTGGGGATGTCATTATCATTTAACTCTAAAAAGTGTTGAATTTCTTTTGACCAAATTATCATTGAGTAGACTTTTGCTCAGCTCCCACTTATATTTGGGTTTTCTATTATTTATGTTATTATTGAAGTTCAGCCTTAGTCTGTGGTGATCTGACAGGGTGCATGGGATTATTTCAGTATTCTTCTATCTGCTGAGGCCTGTTTGGTGACCGATTATATGGTCAATATTGGAGAAGGTACCATGAAGTGCTGAGAAGAAGGTATATCCTTGTTTTAGGATGAATTTTCTATAGATATCTATTAAATTCATTTGTTTCATAACCTGTGTTAGCTTCAATGTGTCTCTGTTTAATTTCTGTTTCCAGGATCTGTCCATTAATGAAAGTGGGATGTTGAAGTCTCCCACTATTATTGTGTGAGGTGTAATGTGTGCTTTGAGTTTTAGCAAAGTTTTTTTTAATGAATGTGGATGCCCTTGCATTTGGAGCATAGATGGTCAGAATCGAGAGTCCATCTTGGTAAATTTTACCTTAGATGAGTAAGAAGTGTCTCTCCTTATCTTTTTTGAGAACTTTAGTTTGAAAGTCAATTTTATTCGATATTAGAATGGCTACTCCAGCTTGTTTCTTGGGACTCTTTGCTTGGAAAATTGTTTTCCAGCCTTTTACTCTAAGGTAGTGTCTGTCTTTGTCCCCGATGTGTGTTTTCTGTATGTAGCAAAAAGTTGGGTCCTGTTTATATAACCAGTCTGTTATTCTATGTCTTTTTATTGGAGAACTGAGTCCATTGATATCAAGAGATATTAAGGAAAAGTCATTGTTGCTTCCTATTATTTCTGCTGTTAGAGTTAGGATTCTCTTATTCTCTTTATGGTTTTTTTTTTTTTTTCTTAGCTTCCCTCATTGTGTTGAAGTTTTCCCTTTATTATCCTTTAAAGTGCTGGATTTGTGGAAAGATATTGTGTAAATTTGGTTTTATCATGTAACACCTTAGTTTCTCCATCTATTGTAATTGAGAGTTTTGCTGGTTATATTAGCCTTCACTGGCATTTGTATACTCATAGGGTCTGTATAACATCTGCCCAGGATCTTCTGGCTTTCATAGTCTCTGGGGAGAANTCAGGTGTAATTCTGATAGGTCTGCCTTTGTATGTTACTTGACTTTTTTCCCTTACTGCTTTTAATATTCTTTCTTTATTTTGTGCATTAGGTGTTTTGATTATTATGTGACAGGAGGAATTTCTTTTCTGGTCCAAACTAAGGAGTTCTGTAAGCTTCTTGTATGTTCATGGGCATCTCTTTCTTTATGTTGGGAAAGTTTTCTTCTATAATTTTGTTGAAGATATTTCTTGTCCCTTTAAGCTGATAATTTTCCTTCTCATCTATGCCTATTATCCTTAGGTTTGATCTTCTCATTAGGTCATGAATTTCCTGGATATTGTGAGTTAGGATCTTTTTGCATTTTGCATTTTCTTTGATAGTTGTGTTAATGTTTTCTATGGTATCTTATGCGCCTGAGAGTCTCTCTTCTATCTCTTGTATTCTGTTGGTTATGCATGTATCATTGGCACCTGACTTCTTTTTTTGGTTTTCTGTTTTCAGAATGGTCTCCCTTTATGCTTTCTTTACTGTTTCTACTTCCATTTTTATATCCTGGATGGTTTTGTTCAATTCTTTCACCTGATTGGATGTGTTCTCCTGTATTTCTTTAAGGGAGTTATTTCTTTCCTTCTTAAAGTCCTCCATCATCATCATGAGAAGTGACTTTAGATTCATATTTTGCTTTTCTGGTGTGATGGTGTATCTAGAACTTGCTGTGGTGGGAGAGTTTGGTTCTGATTATGCCAAGTAACTTGGTTTCTGTTGCTTCTGCTCTTATGCTTGCCTCCTGGCATCTGATTATCTGAAATACTTGCTGTGCTAAATATATTTGATTGAAGCCTGTCCTTCCTGTAATCCTGGTTAATTCAGCACTCTTCAGAGACCAGCTTTCTCTGTGATCCTGTGATTCTGGGATCCTGTGAACCTGAGATTCTGGGTGTGTCAGAGTTCTTGGCAGTCAAGTCTTTGAGACCCTCAGATCCTTGTGTGACCAAGTTCCTGGTATCCTAGAATCCTAAGATCCTGGGTGTGTTACAGTGTCTGGAAGTGGTGTCTCCTCTGGGGACCATGGGGTTGACTGTTGTTTGAAGCTAAGGTATACCAGCACATACCAGAAGGGAACCCGAGCTCTGGTCAAGCAGAGCTCCTATGTTCTTGCTGGTACGGGCCTATCACGATTGTTTTGGAACAGATGTTGCGTTCCACTCACCAGCAATCCTAAGATCCTGGATGTGCTAGGGTGCCTGCAGTGTGGAGAGTCCCCTGGGGACCATGGGACCGTCTGAATGTTAATGAATAGGTAACATTCTTACTGAATTCCCAGCTCACCTTTGGTTTCAAGAATTTTCTAGGAGCCATTGGAACACTGGTGGAGGCTTAGCTATATGTTAAAAATCAATCTTTAAAGGCACTGATAATACAAGAAAGCACACAGATCCATATGTCAGACTAACACAGGGACAGGGTTTGAGTATACAGGCTATGAGAATACCACGGTTCCAGGAGGCATAGTTTCCTTGAAACTCCTTGCCTCGTGACTGCCTTCAGGCCTTTCAACTGGACAAGCAGACTTCACTGAAGTGGACGTAGCACTCCATCATTCTTCTAAAATTTTAGCCATCACGACTCCCTTCTGAAGAAGAATACCAACAGAATTGGATAGATATTGCTGTCAATTACAGGAGTGAATCTCATGCAAAATCATATCTGTCCCTTCTTGGAGCAAAGTTTTACAAAAACTGCACATTTAAGTTACTATTTTGTTTTTTATTTTTCTGAGACAGGGTCTCAAGTCTACCAGCTTACCTTTGAACTGATTATGTAGTGAGGGCTAAGTTTGAAACGCTGTTCTTCAGTTCCTTAGGGCTGGGGTGATAAGCATTCATCACCTAACTAATACCAATGGCTTTTATAGTTCTGTCTTTACTGTTTTCCATAGGTCCAGCATGCCTCATGATCAAGTCCTTTAATTCAGTCAACCTAGGACTTTGTTATTTCAAATCTAGTCTCCTTTGCAAACTGTTTTTGTGTTTTTATTTGTTTGTTTTTGCTTTTTCATTGGTTGATTGGTTTTGTTTGTTTGTTTGATTTTTCAGACTAATCTATATTATGACCTGTAGATACCAGGACACAAGACTTTTCTTGTTTAAAGGCTTAGCCTTATCTACACTGAAAAGCCATCAAATCATCATTTTTCAGTAAGTGTGCCATCAGTTTTCAATTAGTGATTATCCTTTTGCAGCTTTCCACATTTAGAATATCCTTCTCCTGGTCCTTGCAGTACACAAAAATCATTATACTGCATTTTTCCATAGTGACTATACAGTTAACTTTCTTTAATGTTAGGGTGACAAGGAAATGCAATATTTCCACACATCTTAGATCCATAACATTTCTGTACAACTGAAAAAGCAGACATCCTCAGAGTCCATGATGCCCTCATTCTTCCTGCCTTTAGCAAGCTCAAACTTGAATTCCCCTTTTTGTTATTTATCTTACTCAATTATCTAGGCCATATTCTCTGGTTTAAAAAAGTCACTCATTTTTGTTATTTGTTTTATGGAGCTAATTTCATTTGGACAAACTTAATATCCACAGAATCTGTGTTTTTTTTAAATATGATAACATTTGTGATGTAGGAGTTAATGTTTTTTCAATTATTTCTCTTATTTTGAGACTATAATGCCACATCATTTCACCCTATGCTTTTTTCTCTCCTAATCTTCCAAAATGCCTCTTCTTACACTTTTTCAAATTCATGACCTCTTTTTTACATTAATTTCTATTGCATTAATATATACCCCTAAATATAACCTACTTGGTTTTAGATAACCAATTTGTATGCTCTTCCCTAAGGAAGAATATTTCTCCAATTCTTAACATTACTTAGTTGACGGTAGTTTTTGTTTGTTTTTGTTTTGATCTGCTTTGTTGTGTATGTGTAGGCTTCAGTCCTCTGGATTTATCTACTTTATCATGTCTAGTGTTGCCCTTGTTCAGCTCATGTTTGGTGTTGCTAGTGACACTCTTTGAGGGTATCTTCTAATATTACTAGAGTACTTATTGTTTTATGTGGCATTCATTCACTGTCCCAAAATAAAATAACTGAGTCTGATGGAAAATTTCTTGGAAGCTAGCATGTGAGCAAAAGAGAGTGAATGGGACTGACTACATAGAAGTCATAGTTTTGAGTTATGCATTTGAATCAGTTGAGATAGGAAGATGAAGCTTAATTCACAAACTTTCTAAGGTTTATTTGATTAAAGTATTCAAAAATGGAAAGTGTACAAAATAAATATAGCTTTTTTCAGAACCTTCAGAATAGTCACAATTTGGTAAATTAGAATTTATTTCCCTGCCAGGGCTAGATGGAGACTAATCTTTATGACCTTTCCAAGAGATTAAAAGAAAATCATATATTGGGTAATGTTCAGTTTTAATAATGGCACAGTTATTAAAGAACCACAATCCATTCAAGAATAAATATTTAAACTACATGAGTTAATTTGCAAATCAGTTTTACTACTGTTCTTTTGCTATGTGAATGTGTATTTTTTGACGTTGGTTTTCATTACTTCCTCTTTAAATGAGAAGGTTGGCTTGTCTCTTTTCTCCTTTAGAGATTGGTGACACTGACATTTTATGACAATGTGTAAGGGGAGGACACTTAGCATTTCTTCCTAGAAAAATAATGTATTGTCTTAATTTTCTTCAATATCAAAAACTTTTCAGAAGAAGGCTTGAAGTAAAAATAGTTAGCTATGAGTCCTCTATGAGAAAAGATTTCCAGTGTGGGCATCTATTTTGTCTATATATAAAAAAAGACATATTATTAATTTTTAAGTAAACACAGCAAAGAAAACAAAACTGGAGCCTGGAGAAATGACTCAGCAGCTAAAAGTAATAGCCTTACAAGCATGAGGCCCTGAGTGCCAAACCCTAACACCTACATAAAATGCCAGGTGTGATCACAGGCCTCTAACTTAAATGCTATAGAATACAATAACAGGAAGGGACAATGACAGGAGCCTTGCTGGGCTTGCTAGATGCTATCTAGCTCAATGTTTAGCAAGAGAATGTGTTCAAAAGAATTAGGTAGATAATGACAGAGCAGAATAGACTCTATCTTTCTGTTGTGCATGTACATTAATAGAAGGAAGTGCCTATGCACCACATGCACGCACACATACACACACACACACACAGAGAGAATGTGTAAATCATAATAATTATCTGCTCACATAATAAGAAAACATGGTAATATTTAGTATGTAAGCATAATACATAACATTAATTTAAGATTTTAAATTCTCTTTATATTAAATATTTTTAATTGATGTGCATTTATTTACTACTGCATGTATTAATTGAATTACTTTTAAAACTTGGAATCGAAGATTACAGATTTCATAAAAATTATACTTGAAAAGGCATATTCAGGTAATTAAACTGTTCCAGACACAAGACTGTTGTCCAGTGTATTTCTAATATGTTTCCTAACACATTTCATAAATATTTCTGTGGTCTACACTGAGTATGAAGTTTTCTAATTTAATTAAAATGAAATAATATTTATAATCCAATTTTTTAGCACACAAGCCCCATTTCAAGACTTAAAAGTCAGGTGCAGTGAGTGGCTATCATGTTGTATGAAATTTTTGATGATATTGCACCTCTGTTTCTATTAACAACAGTAAGAAGTATTCTCCATGGACTGTTCTGTCACAGCGTATAAATAAATGTGGCATTTGAAGACTAAGGTCTACAAAGAAACTTGTCTTAGCTTAGCTAGTTAAACAGACCTGAAACAGATCTTGTCTTAATTTGCAGTTCTTCTTCAACTACCATAAATATATACTATCTATGTATAGTAGCCTTGCATGCATAAAACTCTGCTTCTCAGGCATTTGAGTATTTCTTATGGTATATTACTTTTACACGTCCAATTACATAGTTTTATTTCTACCAATTTTCTAACCTATTTGCAACCAGTTCTCCTATGTGTTGCCATAAAGTCTACAGATACTGTCACAAAGCCAAGCTTGACCCTGACCTCTTGACTGAATCTGCCCTCTTCTGCCAAACTTGGATCGAAGGATACTTGAGGCTGGAGTAGAGGGAGTAGCATATTCTTGCTACTTACAGTACATATCATTTGGAAAAAATAAGAGTGCTGCTGTTTCTGTTTTTATTTTGTTTTTGTCTGAACAATATAATCAACTGTTTCTTTTCTAACTTGTAAGGAACAGATACTACTGCTTAGAGGACACTATTGCGGTCATGATGCCTTTATTTTTCATAACCATATTGATTTTTGTTACTGAGTGGCAATTTCTTTGACAGAGAATGGAAATTTTGTTCTCTTGTTTCTCTTGCTTTTGTGCTCTACTGACTTCTTGGATGGACCACATTCTTTAAAGTCCAGAAGCTAAATTCCACAGACTTCAGTATTCAAACTTATTTCATTCTAGTAGTAATAACTGAACTCTTAAATATCACATAAATATTAAAATTAATGTTATAATATTAAATATCAGCCTTGTATCCAATTTGTATCCCTTGTTTGAAAGCCCTTGATAAATCCAAATGGTATTTTGCTTAGGGATGCGATGATATCCTGCCATGTCCTAGAAGAAATATTCTGGCATTTTACGTACCCTGAAGAATTCCTTTTTCTGCAAGGACTCAAATTGCCGGCCATGTCTGAAGTTTTAAGTTGCTCCCCTATCCTCATTGATTAGTCACTTCTTATCCACTTTTCCCATCTCTAAACAGTTTATATTTCTCATACTTGGAGTTTAGAACTAACTCCTCTCTGAATCTTCTCCTAACCTTCAGGACACTTTGATCACATGTCCTTGGCTTGTGATTTTCCCTCAGAATAAGTCTTCTCACTTAGTGCGGTCTTGCTTTTATCTACCACTGCGCTTTCACCTTGAAGGCAGGGTAGGATTTTTCTTGTATAACATGTCTGACATTCACAAGGAATCTGTGTGCACCAGTGTAAAACATGTCTCCTTAAGACACTTAATGCTTAATAATTGTAAGCATGTGTATAAAATGAGCAAACATAAGTTATTAATGTCATACGTTTTGCTATATATAATTTCTTACCAGAATTTAGTTGACCAAAACATTTGCACCAAAAAACAGATTTTCAAAGTTTATTATGTTAAAATGTACATATCAAGGAAATTTAAAAATAGAATATTTGTACTAACATTTTATGTCCTGAAATAGTCATTCTTCGTATTTATAGCATACTAGATATTTTATTAATTTGTAGGGGGGATAAGAATCCTTAAAGCCCTGTGAAGATGATAGGGAGATGATGTGAAGATGGCCTTAAGTATAGTTTCCTTACTCTGTGTTCGGATTCAGTATACTTTTATTTTTAAGAGCCATTTATAGGTGTAGATATTTACACTTTGTCTCCATAAAAATATTTATACACATACAGGTTCACCACTATTACCTACAGATTTCAGACTCTGAAAATGCAAGCAAAATTACAAGGGAAATCAGTGAAGAAATTCCACAGATAAACTAGTCTAGAAAGACCATTGTCTGGCTTGGAGGTGGGAGAGAGGTTCAAGGACAGGGTTGTGAATATGACTAAGAAGTCCATACGTCAGAAGGGAGTCTGCCCAAAGATGCAAACATTGTCTGCAACAAAGATTTCTGCCACAAGATGACTGGAAACACCTCTGCTTGCTTGATCATTCATCTGTCCACCAATTAATACAGACTTCTTTGATTTTTTTCCCCTGTGGCAAGAACATGAATAGAGATGAAAAGAATAGGGAAAGATTTGATGCAGTCAGGGAAAGAGCAAATGCTATTTTAAACTGAGAACTTTCTCTGCTTCTCATACATCCAACATGTTGTTTTGGAAATAAGAAAAATGATTCATTTGTGTAAAGTCTCTGCTTGCTATGCCACTGATTTTACACCTAACAGCTATTTTTCATTTGTCATTAATATTGATATTGTGAGCAAACAAATGAAGTTCTTAATGACTTCTAGAGGCATAAAATATAATTTAATTATGTTAATGTTAAATGACTAATGACAAAGTATTAATGTGGCATATAATTACTGCAGTAAGTCTGAAATTTGCAGTTTCAGCATCAGAAGAGTTGTCAAAGAAAGGGAATATTTTTGCAACAAATTAATGAGAGACTGTGATATCTCTTGATTCCATTGAGGCTATTTGTATACATAAAGAAGTCTCAGCTTAAAAGAGTAGTCATGTGGCTGCAACTAAACCAAGAGTTCATTTTTAATTCTCCCAGCCATTCAATGACATTCACATTTCGAACTGTTTCCTTAGTAACATGGGCCTGATTCACAATAAGACACAAGGGGAAACATCAATTGAATCGACATGGAAGTAACTGTGTGGCCTCAAGTATACTGCAATAGAACCAAGAAAAACTTCCTCTGTGTGATCTATCAGGAAATCAAAGACAACAGAAGTATCATATTTGCCTTGGAAATGAGGACAGCACTATGCACATAGTATATTGTTGCCTCATATTTGATGATGATGGTAGACACTAATTATGATCCATGTGCAGGTGCCACTGAAAACCCTGTTTTTCAGCAAAGTTTCCTTGCCACACATTCTATAAGGATTCTTTAGTTTGCAGCTGCAATTGCTATACATAGACAAACTGATGTTTGGGAGACAGGCATTTAGCTGTGAAATCAGCTGCAAATCTTTGCACAAAAGAACTACCAATTTCCTGAACTGGCTGTCATTCTGGTCACCTGGGCTCTTACCCTCAACTTTCAAATACATCATTTGATTTAGGAGTACAACTAGGGGTTTTTCAGTTCTTCTTAGCTTCATGGTGCTATTTATTACTGCCGCAACAACAATGTTTTGTTTTCTTTCATGTATACTATTTGTATGCTGAGCTTTTATTCTCTTTTATTCTCTTCCCAGCAATACATATGGGAAGTACTTATTGGAGGGTTACTATTAAGCCACACAGGAAATAAAGTGCAGCAAAAAAAGAAAAGAAGAAAACAGATGCTTTCCCTAGACTGTTTTTGTCTACACCAAAGCTCTTTGATTTCAAAGACAGCTATTTGGATTATGCAGGAAACCAGCTGTGATCTCAAGGGCACATTTTTAGCATATGGCCTTAATGAAAACTAAGCACACATACAAAAAGTAGATGACTGTCCATTTGTTGTGTCCTTGGCCATGGATGACATGTGGGTGACATTTTTTGCTTCTGTTCTTAATTCTTAGATATTTTGTTCCTCCTTTTTTTTTTTTCTTACCACAATCATTTATGTGAGAAGAAATACTATAACTTTTTCTTCATATAGATGCCTTCTTTTACTCTTACTTCCCTACTAAGGGGCAGGCTGTTTAATGGCATTTTTTCTTTTATCTGTTTACTTTGTTATCCCTTGCTGAGGAGCTAACAAGGCCCTGTACTTGTAGGTAACTGCCTGAAGTGATTTCATGACGCACACATGGCCCTCTCCATCAGCCTTTACTTGGATCAAAGGTCTCTTTATCAAAGAGGCTTTCCTGAATGACTACACTTACAGACTGCTCTCTCTGTCATACCTTACAGATCCCCATTTTTACTTGCTGGAATCCTCTTTATTTTCTAGTTGCTAATACTTCATTGGATAGTGAAAAATATTTATCACTAGCTTCTGTATTTGCTGATCATCTGTCTTCAGGATGTTAGGAATGTTATCTATTTCATTCATTCACTATGCTATTTCCAGTCCCTAGAACATTGCAGAGAAACTAGCAAGATATGTAATAAATATTCATAAAATAAATTATGAAAAACTCTATAGAATCATATTCTTTCTAACAATACACAGCGATGTGATCTTGCATTGCATGCTATTGCCAAATCATGGCAAGTACATCTCTTAACAGGAGATGTTGCCATCATTGGGACTGTGTCAAAGCTCAAGCAACAGAGACATTTTTGGTAAGTGTTTACTTTATATAATGCTGTTTTCTTTATATAATGCATTTGTTCTGTAATTGCAGGAAGAGGACAATAGGTCAGCTCCTTTCTGGTGTGACAGTTGAATCCTAGAGAAGTGAACATCTTCACTAAGTCTAGCATATCATCCTCTTTTACTTCAATTGCTTTGGCAGTTGAAAGCTGATGCCAGGCACATCTTGGTAACCCAGTGTAGTTCATTCCTATTACTGTTTACAGTCCCATGTGGTCCAATTACTTTCCTCCATATTAAAGCCTCACTGCCAACAGAAGTACTCAAATCTCTTGTGACTATTAGTTGGACAGATGCTGGCAAAATTTCAATGAATCTGTCTAGTCCTGAATAGAATCTCTGTCTTACATTTCCTTTATTTGTCTGCAGATGTCTGTATATTAGTAATGGCTGACATTTAGCCAAATGTTCAAGCCAGAAGCTGGACTATTGTCCTGAATGTTTCCCTTGCCTTCAGTTTTAAAATAATAGTCTTCATCATGCTAAAGTAACTTTTGTTTTCCACCCCACCAAAATAATCTTACTCTGAGAGCCATAAACTTTTTTTCCAATTTTTATTAGGTATTTACTTCATTTACATTTTAAATGCTATCCCCAAAGTCCCCTATACCCTCCCCCCCTGCTCCCCTACCCACCCACTCCCCCTTCTTGGTGTTCCCCTATACTGGAGCATATAAACTTTGCAAGACCAAGGGGCCTCTCTTATGGCTGACTAGGCCATCTTCTGCTACATATGCAGCTAGAGACACGAGCTCTGGGGGTATTGGGAAGTTCATATTGTTGTTCCACCTATAGGGTTGCAGACCCCTTTAGCTCCTTGGGTACTCTCTAGCTCCTCCATTGGGGGCCCTGTGTTCCATCTGATAGCTGACTGTGAGTATCCACTTCTGTGTTTGTCAGGCACTGGCATAGCCTTACAAGAGACAGCTATATCAGGGTCCTTTCAGCAAAATCTTGCTGGTGTATGCAATAGTGTCTGCGTTTGATGGCTGATTAGAACCACTAACTTCTGTGAAAACTAGTATGTTTACTCTTCATTGCTTTTCCTGTCTCAAGCTTTGTTCTTTTAAAAAATATTTACTTCAAATCTCATAAAGACCTACGCATATATTTGTGTACTATTTAATTTTGGATTGAAGCCAAATTCATCTGAGGTATACATAAAGGCTGATTTCTTATGTTTTATCAATTTGAGTCCTGAGTTACCTGGGAGGTTATGCTATTCTTGGCTCTGAACATAGTTTCTGTTTTTCCCAGGATCAGTAAAATTTATCTCCCAGTTTGGTATAGCTTTAATTAATTCTGTTCATATTCAGTATTTTACTTATCCCATGGGACTGCGTTATATAACATTCATCTCTTCTGTAAATCATACTATAATTACTATGATCACAAGGTTTATCAAATAAACTACTGTGGTTTATTTAACTTTCCTTATACCCACAGTCTATCTTCTGTTCTTATCAATGTCCTTAGCACTGTAATGTTTAAATTTCTTTGTTGACTAAGTCTTTGACTACAATTTTAAGTGCATGTACATGTTGGGGGTTGGTTCTTGATATGTTGTTCACCATAATGAGTCTCTGTAGAAGCCTCATTTATGAGATCGACAATGCCCAAAATCATCACAGAGTTTTATAATATGTAACTACATGACTTCAAAGTGTTTCAATACTTCATATCAGGGCAATATACATCACATATTGGTCAGGAATTCAGTTCTTTATAGAATAATGTTGTGCAGGTGTTTGCATACATTTGTGTTCATGCATGTTCACATGAGTTTTAAAGCTTTATTTCAGGTATTTCTTGATAGTTTCAGTGTAAAGCAACCATAATTTTAACCTTCTCAAATAGACTTAAATGATGTAAGGAAATCAGCAGTGAAGGCTGTACCTTTACTTAGCCTATTCCACCTGAAAAGTGATGATTTTGTAACACATGACTGACACACAAAATGGGATTCATAATAATAATACATATTTTGTCAGGTATGATGGTTCAAGCCTTTAATCCCAACATTTATGAAAAAGAGGTTGGTGGATCTGTCTGGGTGTGAGGCCAGCCTGGTCTTCATAGTGAATTCCAGAATAGCCAGGGCTACACTGAAAAACCCTGTCTCAAAAAAATTAAATAATAGTAATGACAATGACGACAATGATGACACATTTAGAACTTATACTATAAAATTTAATATCTTTCACTTACATAGTGTTCAGGTTTAATTTCTGTTTCTGTCGTGAAACAACTTGACAGAAAGCTACTTTAAGGGAGGAAGGATTGATTTGGCTGCATTTCGAACTAGCAGCTAATTATTGTGCTGAAATCAAAGCAGGAACTTAAACAGCTAATTACAAGCACAATCAAAAGCAGAGAGTAATGAATTCACACCAGCTGACTATGCTTCACCTCCTTTCTACACACTAAAGGATACAATATGACTCAGTTTGTGAAATGGTACCACACACATTTGATTGGGTCTTCCCATCTTTATTAACTGAACTAAGAAAATTCCTTACTGGCATACCTACAGCAGGTTAAATGCAAATAATACTCACTGAGACTCTCTTCCAAGGTAAGACCAAACTGATAATTAAACATAACTATCACAGGTAGGTTTGACTAACATTTTCCATAAGTGTTAAGTATTTTAACACAAAACAAATATATTTATGTAGTCCCCTGCATACTTGTATTAATATTTTGTCTAATTTGTCTTACATCTTCAATGAAAAGTTATATTCAGGTCTAATTAATTGAATGTAAAATAAAACAAATGAAAATAGATAAAGATCAGAGGTTCCCAAGGTCCCCAGAGGACTCTCCATGCCGCAGGCTGCCTAGCACACCCAGGACCTTGGGATCACTGGTGAGTGGAACACAACATCAGTTCCATAGAATCCTGGAGGGTCTTGTGCCAGCAGAAACAGGGACAAAGGAACCCCTTCCAACCAGATGCTGGGATTCCTTCCAGTAGGGGCTAGTCCCATGCCTTCTTCAGCGCGAACTCAGCAGAGGGTGCCAAGGTACCCAAAGGACTCTCCACACTGCAGGCCCTCTAGCACACGCAGGACCTTTGGATCACTGAAGAGCATGTGGGTGGCAGAAGCAACACAGCTTCTTGGACAGGGTCCCTTGGGCCCTTCTTCCTCAGCCAGGAGGCAGCGCTGAGACAGACCCCTTGGGTACCTTCCTTGCCAGAGGAGAATCAGCCTCCAGCAGGGGTGGGGGGGCTCTGACCCTAGGACTCAGAAAGTGGATCAGAGCTCCAGACGTCTGGACAAATTCCCTATGAGAGAAGAGTACTCTGAACACTGGGACTCAGGTGAGAGCTGGACTTCCAGGAGTACTGACAGAGGCTAACAGAATCACAGAAGGAACAAGCTCTAGCCACAGACAGCTTGAACATCTAAAACCAGAAATTACCAGATGGCAAAAGGCAAATATAAGAATCTTACTAACAGAAACCAGAACCTAGTACACCCACCACAGCGAGTCCTGGATACCCCAACACACAGGAAAAACAAGACTCGGATTTAAAAATCATATCTCATGATGGTGGTAGAGGATTTTAAGAAGGGCATTAATAACTCGCTTAAACAAATAAAGGAGAACACTGATAAACAGGTAGAAGTCCTTAAAGAATTACAGGAAAACTAATCCAAACAGGTAAAGGAAATGAACAAAACCATTCAAAATCTAAAAAATGGAAGTAGAAATGATGAAAACAACCCAAAGNGGGAAAACTCTGGAGATAGAAACCCTAGGAAAGAAATCAGGAACCATAGAAGTAAGCATTAGCAACAGATTACAAGTTTCTGTAAGGAAAAAGACTGTGTCAATAAGACTAAAAGGCTACTGACAGATTGGGAAAGGATTTTTACCAACCCTAAATTGAATAGAGGACTAATATCCAATATATACAAAATACTCAAGAAGCTGGACTCCAGAAAATCAAATAATCTCATTAAAAAATTCTCAATTAAGAAATACCAAAATATCTGAGAAGCACTTGAAAAAAAATGCTCAACATCCTTAATCATCAGGGAAAATACAAATCAAAACAACCCTGAGATTTTACCTGACACCAGTTAGAATGGCTAAGATCAAAAATGGCTAAGATCAGCTAAGACAGCTGATGCTGGTGAGGATGTGGAGCAAGAGGAACACTCTTACATTGCTGGTGGGATTGCAAGCTGGTACAACCACTCTGGAAATCAGTATGGCAGTTTCTCAGAAAATTGGACATAGTACTACCTGAGGATCCAGCAATACCACTCCTGTGCATATATCCAGAAAATGTTCCAACTGGCAATAAGGTCAAATGCTCCACTATGTTCATAGCAGCCTTATTTATAATAGCCAGAAGCTGGAAAGAACCCAGATGTCCCTCAACAGAGGAATGGATACAGAAAATGTGGTACTTGACGTTGTACATCGTGGTGCGCACTAGGCTCCGCACCACGATGTACAACGTCCACAAGCAGGCTATGCCAATGCCTGGCAAACACAGAAGTGGATGCTCACAGTCATCTATTGGATGGAATACAGGGCCCCAAATGGAGGAGCTAGAGAAAGTACCCAAGGAGCTGAATGGGTCTGTAACCCTATAGGAGGAACAATAATATGAACTAACCAGTACTTCCTGAACTTGTGTCTCTAGCTATATATGTAGCAGGAGATGGCTTAATTGGCCATCATTGGGGGGAGAGAGACCCTTGGTCTTACAAAGATTATATGCCCCAATACAGAGGAATGCCAGGGCCAGGAAGCAGGAGTGGGTGGGTTGGGGAGCAGGTCTGAGGAGGGTATAAAGGGACTTTTGGGATAGCATTTCAATTGTAAATGAAGAAAATATCTAATAAAAAAACTTGTTTAAATTAAAAAAAAGAAAATAGATAAAGATGACAGGAATAATTCAGGAAAAATCAAGTACAACATAAGTATAACTGACTAAATATTAAACATAGATAAAATTGGAATACTAAACAAATATTTTAATAATAATCAATTCAATAGGAAAATCAAAGAATAAGTACTTATAATAATTGAAGTTAGCTGGGAAATTAATGGAAGAAATTCCTATAACAATAATGTAAATTCTGTACTAATATACATTAAATTTATAATGTTTTATTTATTTAATTTATATAGTCATAAATATATGTTTGTTTATATATTTAAAATGTCATAAAGAGTAATGATTAGCACCAATAGCATATGATCTTATATAGCAGTCTTGGTCATGACCATTTTTCTATATTTGTTACTATTGTATTTGTTGTGTTATTGTCATTATTAAAAATAAGGAAGAAAGTAGAAAGATTCTTTTCCCAACATCATCCAGCTGAAACAATAACAGGGTCTAAGTTAAACCTATGGTGTATTTTTTATATACTTAATCATAGTAAAAACAGGAAAATAAGGACAGTCAAACTATTGATGTTAGCATATAATGTCAAACAGAAATGTAAGTAAATGACTGACTGAATATTGACCTGCTACCATTGTTTTGAAAAATAGTAGGTTGAATTAAAAAATAACACAGTCTCCAATCAATAAAACAATTCATTTTTACCTACTGTGGAAAATGAATTCATAAACTTACAAATATATTTTTAGTCGTTCATAATGTGTATGGACTAGAAGCTTAGTACACATAGGTAAAACTTGGAAATTTAGGCATTAAGTTGATAATTATGCACAAAATGGAAATTGTCAATGTAATGGCCTTCACACTGCTGTAAAAATCATAAGTTTTAAAGTATAAACCAACTTCTAAGCCTGCATACTGATGTCAAGAAGCACGTGTTACTAATTTCAAATAAACCCTTACTACAGGTATTTTAAAACACCAAGGAAATTAGAAGGGAACAGCCATTTCACAATAGAGTTGAAAATATGCATCATTTTAGTTTCCTTTAAAAAATTTTTGATTGTTTTACAAACAGTTTGGCTTTTTTGAAACACATTTAGTAGAAAGTTCTGGTTGGGTTTATGGCTAAAGAGATGACTCAGTGGATCAAGGTTCTAGCTGCCCATCCAAGGTTCTAGCTGCCCATCCTCAAGACCTGAGGTTGATTCCAGGCTCCATTTGGTGGAAGGAGAGAAGCAACTTTAGCAAATTTTCCTCTGGTCTACAGTAGCACAGTCACATGTGCATCCACAGGCACTCAGACACAGATAAACACACATAAACATAAACACACACACACACAAACACACATACACACACACACATGCACACTGATACACAGATACACATATGAAAGGAGAGAGACAGCCAATCAATCAATCAATGCAATTCCATAAAAATGTTCTGTTTTATGATTGATTTTTCTATATGAAATATATTATTGAACCTCTCACTGCACTAAATGATAACATTTAATAGGCCAAATGAGAATCAGCTAACACGTGTAGATTTTTTTTTTTTTTTTTAGGATTAAGATAGTTTATCTAACATTTTATCTGTGATATGTTCAAAGGAAATTTGCTGTATTTAAAAAAAAACATAATGAAATAAATACTGGTTTATAATCAATTCTGAAAATATACCTAAACATCAACAGATCTTTAAGATACAATGATTGATTTATTGTTACTCAAATCTGCTTTGTATCAAATTCACTATTACCCTAGCAGTAGCTATTATAAATCTTAATCCAGAACAAAGATTGTCCAATACTTCTAATGCAATGGTCTCTTACCAAGCCTTATACAGATAATTACCTAATACATTCTACATATACACTTACATGATGACCCAGAAATACCTTCTCTTGGAATTTATTCTGAGATTTTCTTCAACAGTTCCTACACATAGCATTATTCATTGGAGCATTAGATCCTAGTGGCAAGAAATAATGTTATGTGTGCTCGTTGCACTCTTTCTTCATTGCAGAAATGCTTCAATCACCCACCATGGCTTTCACCATGAGGATCCACATCTCCCTCTGGCTTATGGTGATTTGGTATCTGGGAAGATAACCCAGCCTACAAAGAATTCGTTGTACAAGTGTGTGAATCAGTATCTAAACCTCAGCACTCACATAAAAGGCAGGTGTATGTTACAATCACTATAACCCTAGCCCTGAGGAAATGAATACAGGGAATGCCTGGCTAGCCACAGTAGCTGAAATGGTCAGCTCTCAGCTAAACAAATCTCTGCTTCAATAAATAATGTAGAGAGCAATTAAAGACACTCAACATCAACCTAGAACCTACATACATACTTACATACATGTGAACTTGCACACATGTTCAAATTGCTTCACATCAGCAAAAATATAGGTAAGATGGAATGAAATGTTCTGTACCTGTAGTGCAGTACCAAGACACTATAACTAAAAATGTAAAGACAACTTAATGTTCACTCTGTGCATTCTTACTTTACTGTGCATCAGTTACTAACAGTTGATATTTTAGCTTGTTTTAAATAGAAAGTCAATGAGTAAATTAACTGTGAATAAATCATTTCATATCAGATTTTAAAACTATATTTAGCCTCAGGTCATTCCTCATTACTCTCGAAACCTCAAAGAGTATGTATACACTATAAGGAAACATGAAAACAGGTAATTTAATATAAAGCACAGGAAAGGGAAAAATCATGTTTAAAGTATAATAGGGTAAATGTTAAGTCAATATAAATAAATGAGATGTATTTCATGAGGGGGTGTATAAAAGTTATTTTTATCTTTAGACCTGAAAACAAACTCATCTACTAAATAGTTACATTATAATATAAAAAAAAAAAAACTCTGAATTCATTTGTGTATCTATGGAAACAAATTCCAAGAACAGACACAGTTTTATCTCACAGGCTCCAATTTTACCTGTTCTTTCCTAAATAATCTGGAGGGGAGGTACAAGAAGCTTTTAGTTTGGGGTTGCCATTATATAACTTGGGAAAAATAATTCAAGAACTATTAATATTTGCTAGTTGAGGCACAAAATATTTTAAAGATACACAAACAGAATATAATGTAAATTTTAAGATACTAGAGTGTATTGAAGTAAGAAAAAAAGTAAAACTTTTCAGGCTCCAAGGATCAGTGAGGAACAGAACTACCAGAAGCTAACAAGAATATGTGAGCATGTCAGGCTTGTCCCTACATCTAGAATCACTCCATGAGGAGGGCTTCTCTAAATTGTGCCCTTCCTAGCAACCTCACAGAAAACATTTATAGAGGACTTTAGAAAAAGCTCATAAAATGTAGGATGGCAAAATATTCTACAAGATTCTTGTATGCAAAAATTATTAAATATACATATAATCTTTCAAATTAAACCCAACCCTTTGAATCCACTACCAAGATCTGACTTGACAGCAATCTCATTAACAATTGATTATAATACATTTCTCATTTTAAAATATACAAATACACAGTTATTTTGTTCAATGAAAAATTCTAGATCATGTCATAAAGCCTGTGTTGTGTGGACATCTGACTAATGCCAACAAACAGCAATAATGTATTTGCCACATGTTACACTGGTGATTTTCAGAGAAACAATGGTCAATTCAAAAGACTGTGGAATTTGCTATGTTGATATCCCTGCCCATTCTGTTTACTGTATTTCTTTTAAGGATGTTGCTGAGAACATTCCTGGTGGTGCTATTATCTTTCTAATATGAAGTTACACATATTGTACTGTCAAGTAACAGAAGATTACGGTTGAGTACAAAGGAACATTTCCTCTGCCCAGGAGTTGATATTCTTTATCTAAGTGGAAATAAGAGTACATAACTAGGAGATAGAAATATGGTTCAGCACTTAAGAGTATTTGCAACTCTTCCAGAGTGCTGGAGTTCAAGTTACAACAGCACATTAGATACCTCACAACTGCCTGTCACTCAAGCTTCAAGGGATGCAGTATGATATTCTGGCCTCTGTTGATAAATGCACACATGTGGCATACACAGATACACATAAATACAAAATACAAATAAATATTTTTTTAAAAAATTCATAGCTGTTTATATGTATTTTTCTCTTTCCGTTCTGAGAAATAAGAACCCTGAGATCATTCTTTGCTCTCTTCAATAGTCACCTACCTTATATTATAAGCCAGATCAAAAAGTTATCATTTCAAAGGGTCATCCCTAAACACACAAACACACACAATGTGTGTGTTTATTACAATTGTATATAAATAAATAAGAAAGTCATGATTTGAGCAAGAGTGGGGAGAGCATGGGAGGAGACAGAGAGGAAAAGGGAGATGTGAGAATGTTGTACATACAGGATTCAGGTTTGAAATTCTCAAAATTTTTAATTAAAAAGAGGGAAAACTATCAAAAACAACACCATACAGAAGCAACTGAGTTGGAATAGGTTGTAGAGTTCAATGTCTATGCTGGTGCTCTTGGACTTTTTATTTTTTTTTAATCATTTTAGAGCTTTATTGTAGAAAGGCAGGGGAAAAGAGAAAAGGGAGCGAGAGAAAGAGGCATATATATATATATATATATATATATATATATATATATATATATATATCTCGTGCA
>NC_034599.1:1195595-1197740 GCF_900095145.1 Mus pahari | reverse complement strand
CTTCCCAGAAGCTGTGACACTTCTCCAGTCCACCCTCTTCCAGGCAGTGCACTGGAGCAAAGATGGCTCACCTTCCCATTCAGGCCTGGAGACTGCTCCCGGGCAGACACTGCAAAAAATGTTTTAACGAAGACAAATTCAGATATTTCTAGTTTTTAAATATATTCTGTTTTAAAACTTTATTTATTAATTATGTATACAGTGTTCTGCTTGAATGGCCAGAAGAGGGCACAAGTTCACTTTTGTTTATGGTTATGAGTCACTATTTGGTTGCTGGGAATTGAATGCAGGACCTCTAGAAAAGCAGCTGGTACTCTTAATCTCTGAGCCTCCTCTCCTGGAGTGGTTAATATTTATTGTCAACTGAATAGGATGTACTATTACCTTGGAGATAAATCTTTGGTCATATCAATAGAGTTTCTAGATTAGGTTAATTGAAATGGGAAGACCCATGCTAATTATGAGAAGGACATTGGCTTGTTTCCCAGACTGAATAAAAAGAGAAAAATGAGCACCAATATTTATATGTTTCTGTTTTCTGATATAAGAAGCTATGTGACCAAATCGCTTGAGCTCCTGCCACCATTTCTACCATACTACTATGATGGATTGTTATATTAAAGTATAAGCCTGAGTAAAATTTTCCTTTTTTCTTTAAGTTGCTCTTGTTGGATATTTTCTCACATCAACAGGACAAGTAACTATTTTAGCTTTAAGTGTAAACTTATAAGAAATACATGAGAACAAAGAATGCTTCTCTATCACTAGTATTTCCCTGCCAGAGATCTCATGTAACTTTTATGCCTTTTTTCCCTCACCCTCTAACTGGGAAATTAACCAGATTCATGGACCCTGCTGTTTAGTTTCAATTTGGGGAATAACATCTGGGCATATGTTTCTTTATTTATAAAAATAATTTATAAATTGAGGTTCAAATAGATACTTAGAGAGTATCTATTGTTTCATTGATTTTTTTATTAATACTTATTCATTGCAAAGTGCTATAGAAGACCCCCAAAACAAATTAATCTACAGTGCCCTGTCGTACTGGGATTACAACTAAAGAGAAGAGGAAATATTAATTGAACAAAAATTTGCACAAATTACTCATTGACCTTGAGTAACTTTTTTTTTCTCTGCCTGGAATAATCTCTTGACTGTTCCTATGGAGGAATATGTCTCAAGTTCCTGTCATCAATGGTGGACATGAAAAACTCATGTAGCACTATGGTATACTACAGCAGAGATGCTGGAAAAGCACTGGACTTTTTTTTTTCTAGACATCACAATCATTTCCCACCCTCTCAGTCCCCTCTCCCACAGTTCCTCATGCCATTCTTCCCCCTTCTCTCCAACAGGGTGCTCCCCAATCCGCAATGCATCCCCCTTCCCTGGGGCCTCAAATTTCTCAAGGATTAAGAGCAATTTCTCCCACTAAGGCCTGACCAACAGATCTCTGCTATATTTGTGCCAGGGGCCTCAGTCTGGCCTGTGTATGCGCCTGGTTGGCTCTGTCTGTGGGAGCTCCCAGGGATCCAGTTAACCCCAGAGGTTGCTTATCTCCACTCAATCGACTGGCCCTCTGAGCATCTCTCCAGTGCCCCCATATCTGGTCCTGTTCCCCTTTCCTCTCCTCTTCCCTCTACACTCTCCCATCCATATCCCTTTCTCCTTCTCTAACCTGTGATTATTTCCTTCACTCTTGTAAGTGGAAAACATCCTTACTTGGACCTTTCTACTTCTTATACTTACAGTATGAGTCTGTGGGTTGTATTCTAGGTTTTCTGTACATTTGGGATAATATATACTAATCAGTAGTGCATACCATATATATTTTTATGGATCTGAGTTACCTAACTCAGAAGGATATTTTCAAGTTTCATACATTTGCCTGTAAAATCCATGATGTTGTTTTTTATTTTTTCAATTTTTTATTAGATATTCTCTTCATTTACATTTTAAATGATATCCAGAAAGTCCCCTATACCCTCCCCCTGACCTATTCCCCTACCCACCCACTCCTACTTCTTGGTCCTAGTGTTCCCATGTACTGGGGCATATAAACTTTGCAAGACCAAGGGGCCTTTCTTCTCAAAGATGGCCGACTAGGCCATCTGCTACATATGCAGCTAGACACTTGAGCTC
>NC_034599.1:1193041-1194997 GCF_900095145.1 Mus pahari | reverse complement strand
GGGACATCTGGGTTCTTTCCAGCTTCTGGCTATTATAAATAAGGCTGCTATGAACATAGTGGAACATGTGCTCTTATTACCACTTGGAACATCTTCTGAATGTATCCCCAGGAGAGGTATTGCTGGGTCCTCTGGTAGTACTATGTGCAATTTTCTGAGGAACTGCCAGACTAATTTCCAGAGTGGTTGTACAAGCTTGCAATCCCCCAAACAATGGAGGAGTGTTCCTCTTTCTCCACATCCTCGCAAGCATCTGCTGTCACATGAATTTTTTATCTTAGCCTTTCTGACTGGTGTGGGATGGAATCTCAGGGTTGTTTTGTTTTGCATTTCCCTGATGATTAAATGTTAAATAATTTTTCAGTTGCTTCTCACTCATTCAAAATTCCTCCATTGAGAATTCTTTGTTTAGCTCTGTGCCCCATTTTTTAATGGGGTTATTTGATTTTCTGGAAACTACCTTTTTGAGTTCTTTATATTTATTGGATATTAGTCCCCTGTCTGATTTCAGATTGGTAAATATACTTTCCCAATCTGTTGGTAACCATTTTGTCTTATTGACAAGTGTCTTTTACCTTACAGAAGCTTTACAATTTTATGAGGTCCCATTTGTCAATTCTCAATCTTATAGCACAAGTCATTGCTGTTCTATTCAGGAATTTTTCCCCTGTGCCCATATCTTCAAGGCTTTTCCAAACTTTCTCCTCTATGTTTCAGTGTCTCTGGTTTTATGGGATGGTCTTTGATCCACTTAGACTTGAGGTTTGTACAAGGAGATAAGAATAGATAAATTCGTATTCTTCTACAGGATAACTGCCGGTTATGCCAGCACCATTTGTTGAAAATGCTGTCTTTTTTTCCAGTAGATGGTTTTAGCTCCTTTGTCAAAGATCAAGTGGCCATAGGTGTGTGAGTTCATTTCTGCGTCTTCAATTCTATTCCATTGGTCTACCTGTCTATCTCTATACCAGTGCCCTGCAGTTTTTTCCAGAATTGCTCTGTAGTATAGCTTTAGGTAAGGCATGCTGATTCTACCAGAGATTCTTTTATCATTGAGAAGAGTTTTTGGTATCCTAGGTTTTATGTTTTTCCAGATGAATTTGCAAATTGCCCTTTCTAATTCATTGAAGAATTGATTTGGAATTTTTATGGGGATTGCATTGAACCTGTAGATTGCTTTCAGCAAGATAGCCATTTTTGCTATATTGTTCCTGCCAATCCATAAGCATGGGCGATCTTACTATCTTCTGATAGCTTCTTTGATTTCTTTCTTCAGAGACTTGAAGTTCTTATCATACAGATCTTTCACTTCCTTAGTTAGAGTCACACCAAGGTATTTTATATTATTTGTGACTACTGTGAAGGGTGTTGTTTCCCTAATTTCTTTCTCAGCCTGTTTATCCTTGGTGTAGAGAAATGTCATTGATTTGTTTGAATTAATTGTATATCCAGCGACTTCACTGAAGCTGTTTATCAGGTTTAGGAGTTCTCTGGTGGACTTTTTAGGGTCACTTATTTATACCATCATATCATCTGCAAATAGTGATATTTTGACTTCTTCCTTTCCAATTTGTATCCCCTTCACCTCCTTTTGTTGTCTTGTTGCTCTGACTAGGTCTTCGAGTACTATATTGAATAGGTAGGGAGAAATGGGCAGCCTTATCTATTCCTATATTAGTGTGATTGCTTCCACCTTCTCTCCATTCACTTTAATGATGTCTACTGGTTTACTGTAGATTGCTTTTATTATGTTTAGATATGGGCCTTGAATTCCTGATCTTTCCAAGACTTTTATCATGAAGGGGTGATGGATTTTATCAAATAATTTCTCAGCATCTAAGGAGATGATCATGTGGCGTTTGTCTTTGAGTTTGTTTATATAGTAGATTACCTTGATGGATTTCCATATATTAAAGCATCCCTGCATCCCTGGAATGAAGCCTACTTGGTCATGAT